>NC_057799.1:305332467-305487366 GCF_018294505.1 Triticum aestivum
GATCGGCTTTAGTTAGCAGCAGTAGCGAAGGAATCGCTCGATCGGGTTCAGTTAACAGCCATCGATCGATCGCTCGGGTTCAGTAATGCGTAGCCTGCAGTGCAATCGCTCGGGTTCAGTTAGAGCCCAACACCTCGCTCGGGTTCAGTTAGAACCAACGCCTCGCACACACGCGCGTACGTGTATGAGAGAAACGCGCATCGCTCGGCCCCGGACCTCCCACCGTAACCGGGAACTCGCCGAAATCTTCCTCGCCCTCGCTTCTACCACGGTTTTTTCCGTCATGGACGGCCCAAAGAATGTCATGCAGCTGCGTCTCCGGCCCGCCCAGGACGAAAAGCCCATTTTCTGTCATGATTTTTTGTCATAGAAGTAGGAGCCCAGCACATCTATGATGATACCGGGTTTTGTCACAATTATCGTCATAGAAGTGTCATATGTATGAAAGAAAAAAATTCGTTCGGCCCAAAATGTCACGGATGTGTCTTTTTTTTGTAGTGACTATAGCTCGCACAGTAGCTAGCCTACTAACACCAAGAATCATCAAACAAGCCCTGTTGATATGATAAATAGTTCAAACTTACATCTAAGCATGCCATATATTACATCAAAAGCTGGTGAGGCTACATCTGTTTCCATAACTCGAAGAGGGTTCGCATGATTCACTATCAAACAAAAGTAGCCAGTACCATCCACACAAGACAATGCACTAGCCCTAAGATGGTTTCATAACACACATCATTCTGGTAATTAAACACCATGCAAACTACCTTGAAGGATTAGCGCGACCAACTATTTCTTGTCAGCGATCTCTCGGGCAATAACCACAACACGGACATCGGCATGGGAATCGATCTCTGGGGTGATGTCCACAGGATGGACCGCGACATCAGAATCGATCTCTGGAGCGATGTACACACGACGGACAGCGGCATCAGAATCAATCTCTGGGGCGATGTCCACAGGAAGGACCGCGACATCGAAAACGATCTCTAGGGCGTTGTCCAGGACGGACCGTGACATCGGAATCATCATGGACGTCCACCGGCACCTGCACAACCCTAACATATTAGCAAGAACATTGCAAATGATCAAAAACCACAACTATGGTAAGCCATTATTTTTTACCTTTGTAGCTCACCGGGGGATCCCATCCCTCTGGGGGTCATCTCCTTGATGGGGGCCATCGCCTTGCCAGGGAAATACTGCTTCTCAACGGCGACTATCTCCTCAAACTCGGCCTTGAGCCTCTCATAGGTGGCCATTAGAGTTTCTGGGGTAGGCACAGTGGGGCCCTTGCTGTTCTTCCATCTTTCTTTGAGGAGTTCGTCCGCCAACGTCGTCAACTCTTTGGCCAGTTCTTGTTTCTTGGAGTTCTTCGTCTCCATGGGTTGGCCCGCCAACATGGCCAACTCGTTAGTCGGTGCTTGCTTCTTGGAGATCTCTTTCTCGAGTGGATTGTCCGCCGGCAACTCTTTGCCTAGTGTTCCAGGATCCATCAATAAACTGACAAACAAAAAGCAATCAAAAGGAAACCACAATTGCAATGAAAACGGGAAAAGAATAGGCTATGAGAATCGGTCGGTGCTTCGCACAAAGAAGATTCTTGGAATAAAAATATAGTAGCATCAATGATTCGCCCACCTTTCCTTCGTCGGTACAAAAGAATAATGGCAGAAGTGAGTAGCCTGGAGTGAGGTTTTCGTCAAGAAAGGGGAGAAAGGGCTTCAACGAGCATTCCAGTGAAATGATGGTTGCTTCGTCCAGTCCAACTTCGAGGCCACTTTACCACTGCTGGTAAAGGTGTGCATTTTTTGATATGACGGGTCATGACGGCCACATCGGGGTGACCGGTGAGTCTCGACTGTAGCTCCTCGCTGTGATTTGGTAGATGGCACGCGGGCCCGGATTCTTTGATGTCTCACATGTAGATAGAGCAGCTAGTCATATATTGTACAGTAGTAGTTTGGATGACAGACGAGGAGCTCTGTCCTGGTTTATTGGTCCCTATGATAATCTCTGCCAAATTTTGACTATAAATTTAACTAACCAAATGTTCATGCATGTCACAAAAAATTACATCATTGAAAACTATGTTCAAATACTAATAAAATGATATATTTTTTGTTAACATGCACTAACATTTTGTCAGTTAAATCTTTGGTCAAAATTTAGCAAAAATTACAAAGGGGCCCAATAAATATTGTACTCTCACATTGTTTTTGAGGATACTCCCACATACAAAATATAAATAATAATGCATGTTGGGGCAGCCCACATTTCCGATAATTTTAGCCGTGGGATTGTTCACAAATTGTACGAGGCGGTGGTTGTTCACTTAATGGAGGGTCTAGTACCAGACTTGAACGATATAAAGTGCGACCTGGCACACTGTAACACCACTTGGAATAAGCAGGTAGCTATCTCAAAAAAACAATCAACAACTCAAAAAAACGGTGATCTAGCACGTACACAGTTTTAAACGATTGTTTTGACGCATGAAAAAAGAAACTACCCCACTATACGTATATATATAGGCCAGAGCCTCGGTGCTTGCTTGCTAGGATTGCTCTATTCACACACTCTCATCCTCTCCAGATCTAAACAAGATAGCGGTGGTAACACTGTCTTTCTATCCTCACCGCTGGTTACAGATCCGGACGTATCCCCCTCCGCCGGTGAAGGGGAGGAGGGGCAGCGTTTAGGCCGCCGTCGACAGCGAGAGAGGAGACTCATTGCCGGCTGCACCATTATCTCTGGCCGAGCGCCGGCACGGGAGGTCCTCCAATTCCTTCGTCGTTGCCCTAGTGTGGGCGGATCCGGCCTCCCGCCGCCCACCTATCCACATCCCGACGACCTTTACGTATATCTTCCTTCGAAACCGGCCTAGCTCTACTTCCCCAGCCCGCTACGTCACTGCATGTGCATCATTTTCTACCTCTCAGCCCCTCTCGATCGGATGGTCCAACGTCACCTTTTTTCTATTGTTAGAGTAAAGCTACTTCATGGAGTCAAATCTTGTACTTGGTTCAAACAAGAAATAAAGGGGGGAAATTTAGTATGTAGATCGGACTTGGTACAAACTGGAAGGAAAGGGGGTGAAAGTAGTACAGACTGGTCATCCAACTGGTCTCTTGGTCGAGAAGGGAAATATAGGGGAAACGCTGTACACAGTGGTATGACCAGGACTAGATTTTCTATCCACACATAGGAGTAGGTGGCTAGAGTGAACAAAAATGGGACTAACCCAGATATGTTTCTTGGATGTTTGTTTCTCGGGGCAACAAACTCTGAATCACCACTTTATGCCCCGGTTTAGGTACATGGTGCTGGACTGCTGGTGCACCCACTGTCCCATGCCCTTATAGCAAATATTTAGTTGTTCTTAATCTAATGCCCCTGGTAAAATGAAGCCATGCCACTGTTATAATCCATGACAAGTTTAGCCAATTGGTTTTGCCAGTAATTGTTTGAGACTCTGACTGTTTCCTCTGTAGCTTTTTCTGCAAACAGGGATATCCATTTCACCTCATTGCTATTGCGAACTTTTGGTGCACTGCACAAAACACTTCTTAAAAGAAGTGACTTTTGTGATGTTTAACTGGAATGTCAGAATGGAACCGTTGGTTCATTTCGGTGGAACTGCACAAAGGGAGATATGTGTTCCAATCTTCATCATCCATATTGGCACCATAACCTTCCTTTAGGTAAGAATGATATTTAATGCATGTGCTCATCTCTATTTTGCGACTGCCATGAGAAAACAATGCTATTGTTTACTAGTACACTTGTACTCCCTCACTAACAAAACCAATTCTAAAATAGAAGGCCAATCATGTACTTCGTTTCACCAACTGGTGAGGAGAAAGAGAAACGGAGCATGAAGAGGAAGAAGAAGAAGAAGAATAAGAAGGAGGAAATGAAGAAGATCACACGATGGTACCATCCTATGTTATCCTGGCATCTTGCTAGTGGTATTGTATTGTTGTGTTGCTACTAGTCTTAATTTACTTGGAAGACTAGCAAGAAGCCCGTGCGTTGCACGTAACATCTAGATGCATTTGTATGAGTACTTTATATTGTGAGAGAAAAGGATGAACTAGGGAAGGCCTTATTTGCAAATGTGGAGAGGGGTGTGGGTACCTTTTTGCAAAATTTCCATAGTTTCCTTCCTATCCGTCAGATATAAATCGGACGGCCTATATTGCAGGATGGCAGGCACACCATCATCACCAACTCTGTTTTTTATAAAAGTAGAGTAGATAATAGTAGAGTAGACATAGATAGAGAAATGCAGCAGAGTAGTACTTGGGTTGACGACACATCATACAAATTAACTGGATTCTGGATGCATGTGTGACCCAGCTCTACACGATCAACAGTGCCAAGGTGATCTTGCTGAAGCTGAGGCCTCAGTTGAGGCCATTCAAGGGCTCCGGCAACGTCTACCTTACATGTGAGACGATCCTCCAAGGAGCCCTTCCACTTCTGCTCTCTCTCCTGCAAGGTCACTTAATTAATTAGGAGTACTTAATTAGCACTAATTTATTGCTGCCTAATTTTCCCGTCGAAGTTAAACAAATCTTTAGTAGGACCCTATGCTGAATCATGTACGTGTCTATGTGTGTCTGTGGAGCTGAATCATGTGGTGGAGCAGGGAGGGAATCTTGGTAGTGTCATGACATAATAGTGCTATTGTTTTGCATGTCAATTTATTGCCATTGGTTCAATGAGGCAATGTTTTGCGTATTGTCCGTCATGAATTTGATGCTACTGTTAAAGTAATATGCTAATGTCTTTATATCCTTTCTCACTAGGCTAACGAAGGTTTTACCTTGTTCCTACTTGTGCAAACAGGGATCATGTTGTGCCAATCGTACATTTTAATGGAACTACACAAGACAATACAATGAACTATATCCCAGCCAGTGCTTTAACTCTGCTGGAAGTTCTTGATAATCTTTCGATATAATCTCACCACTAGTAAACAAGAGTGATTTCAACCATACATTTGAAGTGCACAAAAATAAATACTATTAAGTGATTCCAGTGAGTGCTTTATCATCTCTTCTGGGACTACATGAATAAGCTTTTTTGCTCAGGTTGGTATCAGCCTAAGGCCTTCATCCATATTAGTTTGATGTCATCTCTTTTGTATCGTGCTACTGTGTTGCTACTGTCATGAGAAACTCCTTTATCTTTGCACGTTAAAGTTTTGCAACCTATGATACATGGCAATGCTTTGAGTGTGGAGCTAATTAGCACTAATTAAATAAACTAATACCTCTCTTTAAGCAAGACTACTATGTTGCTAACTTTACCGATTAAGATAATGAGGGTGCTTCTATTTGTTAGTGTATGTTTCATCAACTAGTCCCACTATTACAGTAATCTCACTCTCTCAATATATGTGCCAACAGGGATGCTCAATTTTGGTGGAACTGCACAAAAACTTTGGGTGCTTCATTGCCTCGACTGCTTCCTTCCTTTCCTGTCAGTCGCTTATCTCGGCTTGCTTCCTTCCTGTCAGTCGCTTCGCTTATCTCGGCTTCCAGTCAAAAGGAAATAGTAATTGATATGCTACCTCACACAGGTTGGTACCGGTATTTATCCTGATTATTGTGCTTGTCATATGTATTGGTAATTTGGTATTGTGCTACTGTTTGCCGATTTCATAAAGGAGTAACTTGGAGCCTGAACTCGCTGGCAAATCATTAAATTGAGCGATTTCAGTAGAACTGCACAAAAATATCAGATGGACAGATACTTATGTTGTTGCTATGTACTCCAAAGTTCACTCAGACAAGCATCGATGTTGACAAGAAGAAGTGCCTATATTCATTCGAGTATCAACCAACGTCAACCAGTTGTCAAACTCCAAGTATTAGGAGAGTGAACACCAAAAATATTGCTTGACGCATAGCCCAGAAAAACGCAGTCCGGTCTTTGGTCCCAACTTGTCCCTTTTGGTTATCGGCAAATATGGTAGCAAACTATATGGCATGGAGTAATGATTCCAGACAAGTTGGTTGACGCGTATATTCATCTGGCACTTAAACAGTCTGCATGCCAGGGATGCTCCATTTCAGTTGAACTGCACAAAAAATTTGGGTGGTTCATTTTATCAACCGCCTCCTTTCTTGTCTGCAATGTAGAATTTTGGCGAGCTACAGGACCAAGATGAGCCAGTAAACTAGTTGGATGAAAGTAGTGGCCAAGTTGCTCAAACCTCCCTTGGCATCGAGGCCACTACCTCGAGGATAAACCTACAAGCAAAGTTCAGATTGTCTGTGGTGCCTCTTATGTACTCAAATGTTTACTCCTACAAGCATTAATTTTAGCAAGAAGTACCTCTGATTGAACACCATTTACCAGTCTGTACCCTAGGTAATTAAATTTTGTCCATGGATGATATTGATTGTGATCTCAATCATTTGGATGCATAAACATACTGAACATGTGTATATCTGAATCTTTTTGTGAATTATCTATGAATATTGTCTTGTGATCTATCAATCATTTGGATGCATAGACATGCTGAACTTGTGTATATATGAATATTTTGAGTTGTTGATTGTGAATGTTGGCTATGAATATGAACGTGTCCTGTGAACCTAAGTTTGATACGAATGTTTACCTTTTCTGTTGTACTTGTGTGTGAACCTGTTAGTATGTCTACTGTTGGATTTGTGACATGTGTGTGTCAACGGCACACCTTCTTCCCGAGAAGAATTGCACCTGCTTGTTAGGGTAGCAACGGCGCATCAGCTCTTTTTAATCTTTTTGCTCTGTCTTCCCCCCTCCCCCACTCAACCCCTGTCGTAATGTTTTTGGCCTCAAAACAAACATAGTATTGTGTTGTTTTTGGGGCTTGATGAAAAATCGGGTGCTGCTTTCTGTAGGTTGGCCCGCCCAGCAAATGGGCTGCTGGTCCACCATGGACCGGGAGGCTAAAAACACAAATTGTATGGTGCAGAGGCAAGTAAAAAAAATGCCATCGAGAGCCATCCACTAAAAAAATTGCGTCTGATGTGCTTATTCAGTCACGCCGCCAGCCCCCTCTTTAATCCAGTTCGCTCCATGCCCCAACCAGCAGCATGGGATAGAAGTTTATTTCCCCCTCGCGCCTGCCTAGGGATTGATGAAGCGCAGCATCAAATCCAACACCGGTGATGGCTGCTTGTCCAAGTGATTTTCAGATAAGAATTTGCATGTTTCAGAGACATCATTTAAATCAACAGGCACTTTTCAAACATGGATAACGGAATGTTGGAAATTTTATTCATTCTAAAAAATGTAACTAACAACAAGTTAACATCATGCTGATCAACATTCATGTATAGCGCATCTTCATATGATGCAAAGTCAAAAAGATATGCTATTTTCAAAATGGCAAGACAATGTTGAGTGCGTGAAAAACTGGGTAAACTAGGGACGAAATTTTGGCAAGTGTTAGATATTTTTCAACTACACTAGATGGAATCGAACCCGGGCAGTACAATTTTTGGGTGAGAGGGTTGCAGCCACCGGGCTAGTGCGGTATGTTTGAAAGAATGAAGGCGTCTTCCCAGACTCCAGTTCTTTCCTATCCGTGTGCGCTCGCCATGGCGCCGCCGTATGCCGTTTTCAACATGCTCAACAAACGAGAGGAATCCGGAGAGGACTGTATGCCGAGAGACTGACAGTGAGGACCCACCAGGTCCAAGCCGTACGCAAGCAAGTGCCCCATTGGAAAAAAGCTTCCTCCTAATTGTATACTAACGTTGGGGCCCACGGGTTTGTCAACCTTAGTCAATAAATGAAATAAATTTCCAACGATGACTATCATCGGGGAGCTTTTTTTCTAGGGGTATCGGGGATCTTTTTTTGTTGTTGCGAGAAAGGGGTATCGGGGATCTAGCTGGTATCATTTTTTTCTAGAGGGCGAACAAGTATCAGCTAGGCATAGATTTTGTTTTTTAACATGCGTAACCCACGACATACCGAGATAGTGGTTTCAACTTATTTTTTGAGGTCCATCATGTACATATCGGCCTATGGGCCTCCCAACGTAGGTTTTACTTTTTCTTAAAGATCGGCAACCCAATGTATTTTTTTAATAAAACGCAGATATCAGTTCTATTTATCTACATATAAAAATAATAATGATGTGTCCAATTTATGTTTTCCCTTCTAACCACATTATATATATATATTATTACTATTATCGTATATTTAATAGAGACTTATATATACATTATAAAAACATCCCATGTCTTATTAACTTATAGAAGTAAATGTTTAACAGAAGTTGGCAAGGAAAATCCTGGTGATTGCGTACAAAAGCTTGCGAAGATTTTAAGGACCAATGTAATAATCACGCGCTCATTTTTGTTTTGAGCAATAACTTGCTAATTTTTTAATTATATATATATATAATGTGTCACTCCGGTTGATTTTTTTATATTATTTGTTCCTTCTAACCTAACATTATATATAGAACACACCCAGCTAATTTGTGTATTTCAAGAAAGTGCAAATGGGCTAGGATTTCTTATAAAATATTAAATGGGCCGCATTGACGTGAAATTATTCGTTCACCCAGCCCAGCAAATGGACTGTAAATTCTAGAAAACTTGGGTTAAATATATGCCACATTTTTGCAGGCTGACATGTGGGCCAATAGGTCGAAGCCTACGCAAGGCATTGTCAACTTAGCCAACAAATGATTATGACATCCACAGCCATTGGATTTACATCCAACGGCCGACATGCACCTTCAATCTCTCATCTTCTTCCTCCAGCGTTGCCGGGACCGCCTGCTCCGGCCTCCGGCGGCTAGCGGCTCTGCTTAGCACGCATTGCTGCGAAGCGCTACCCCACCGCCAGCTAGGCTATCCCTCCACACCTCCTGTTATTCTCCACCAACTGCAGCCCCACGCTGCACCAGAACCACTTATAACCCTTGTACTCCTCTCAATCTGTGACTCCACTGCCGCATTCTCCCATCTCCGGGTCGTTCTCGTCCGAGGCCTCGCCGCTGTCCACCACCTCGCTACGCTCGGCGCGGCGTGGTCAACAAACGAGAGTCATCGGAAGAGGACTGTACATGGAGATCCTGGTGGCTGGGACCCACGAGGTCCATGGTTGCATGCAAGGAAAGTTCCTCCTTATTAAGCTGAAAAAATGTTTCCCCCCTGACAGCTGGGACCCACCGGCTGTATCTTCACACGGAAGGAAGTGCCTCCTTGTTATGCGAAAAAAATATTCCTCCCGATGACAGCTGGGACCCGGCAGATTTGGTGGCTGACTTGTGGGCCTACTAAGCTGACGTGTACGCAGGGCTTTGTTAACTTAATCAACAAATTATTCTAGCACCTGGACCGTTGGATGTTAATCCAACAACCATGCTGCTTCTTCAACCTCTGTTCTTGCTCCTGTCTCCCGTGGGCGGCAGTGCTGCCGTGCACCCGAACCAGTCAAGTTTCCCACTCCTCTCCATCTGTGACTCCACTGCCGCGTCTTCCCCATCTCCGGGTCATTCCAGTCTGGGGCCTCGCTGTCATCCACCGGCCTTGGTGCGCTCAGCATGGTGTGGTCAACATGGTCAACAAACGAGAGTCATCGAAAGATGACTATACGTGAGAGGCTGGCAGTGGGGACACACCACGCCCATGGACACATGCATGCAACTGCATCCTTTTTACCCTGAAAAATAATGTTTTCTCCCCCTGACAGATAGGACCCACCAGCTACATCTTCGCACGCAAGGAAGTGCGTCCTTATTACGGGCGAAAAAATAATTCCTCCCTGACAGCTGGGACCCAGCAGCTATATCTTCGCACGCAAGGAAGTGCGTCCTTATCCTCCCTGACAGCTGGGACCCACCTGGTCGAAGCATACGTACCGTTGTATGTCTTGTCGCGAACGTGTACGTACATACTGGTCGACCGGTCGCTCTGCAACGATCAACCGTGGCCGAGTAAGTAGCGGCACATGTCATAGTAGAGCCCCCCACGTAGCAGTTCAGGCTGTCCCGTCTAAACCGTGTACACGTACATACAGCCACTCGCCACAAAATACGGCCACATACGTACATATGAGCAGGGTCTCAAAACGCGTACTCGCGCATACGGACGGCCAGGGCTGTTCATCTTCAGCTAACCGGCTGGGTCGGAATGGAGGAAACAACATCGTGTTCACCAGGAGCCAAGTGACTGGGTCGGAACGCATCCTATTCACTGAGAGGCAACAGACTGGGTCAGAATGGGTCATGTTTAATGGGATCCAACTGGCTTGGACGGAACAGCCGGAACGGGGTCTGGCGTACCGCAAAACGGAGGAAAACGGCCTTGTGTTCGACCGCGTACGGTCAAAACAGGGTCCTGTTCATCGGGAAGGGTCTGGCGTACCGCAGAACGGAGGAAACGGACTTGTGTTTGATCTCCTACGGTCGAAACGGGGTGCTATTGATCGGGAGGGGTGTGGTGTACCGCCAAACGGAGGAAACAGACTTGTGTTGGAGCGCCTACGGTCGGAACGGGGGTCCTGTTCATCGGGAGGGGTGTGGCGTACCGCAAAACGTGACTCCAGGAGCTACTGTTCATCCACCGTCTACCACCTCGCTCCAGCCTCCACGGGCTACTGTTCATCCACCATCGACCTCCTCAAGCCTCCACCTGAGACTGTTCATCCATGGTGTCTCCCTCCTGCCTCCACCAGCTACTGTTCATCCACAGGCTCATGTTCATCCAACCTCCACCGCTCCTCCACCGGCTACTATTCAACCAGCCCTCTCCACGGGGTCCTGTTCAACCACCCCTCCATAGGCTACTGTTCATCCAGCCCTCCACCGGCTGCTGTTCATCCAGCCCTCCACAGGGTCCTGTTCATCCACCCCCCTCCGGGAACTACTCATCCAACACCCAACAATGCTCATTGTTCGTCAAGAGGCAGCAGGTTCGATCAGCTTCAGTTAGTATCAGTAGCGAAGGAATCTCTCGATCGGGTTCAGTTAACAGCCAGATCGATCGATCGCTCGCGTTCAGTAACGCGTAGCCTCTAGTGCAATCGCTCGGGTTCAGTAGGCGAATGCCTCGCTCAGGTTCAGTTAGAGCCCAATGCCTCGCACCCACGAGTACATGTATGAGAGAAACGCGCAATCCCTCCGTGCATCGCTCGGCCCCGACCACCCACCGTAACCGGGAACTACCGATATTTTCCTCGCCCTCGCTTCTACCATAGTTTTTTCCGTCATGGACGGCCCAAAGAATGTCATGCAGCTGTGTCTCCGGCCCGCCCAGGACGAAAAGCCCATTTTCTGTCATGATTTTTTGTCATAGAAGTAGGAGCCCACCACATCTATGATGATACCGGGTTTTGTCACAATTATCGTCATAGAAGTGTCATAAGCATGAAAAGAAAACAATCGTTTGGCCCAAAATGTCACGGATGTGTCTTTTTTTGTAGTGTATAGGGGATCGCAACAGTTTTCGAGGGTAGAGTATTCAACCCAATTTTATTGATTCGACACAACGGGATCCAAACAATATTCACGAGTATTAGCAGTTGAGTTGTCAATTCAACCACACCTGAAAGACTTAATATCTGCAGCAAAATATTTAGTAGCAAAGTAGTATGGAAGTAACGATAACAGTGGCAAAAGTAACAGTAGCAGTTTTGTACTGATTGTAACAGAAGTAGCAACGAAAGTAACTAAGCAAAGATCAATATGTGAAAAGCTCGTAGGCATTGGATCGACAATGATAATTATGTTGAATAATATTCATCATGTAGCAGTCATAACCTAGGGTGACACAGAACTAGGTCCAATTCATTAATATAATGTAGGCATGTATTCCATATATAGTCATACGTGCTTATGGAAAAGAACTTGCATGACATCTTTTGTCCTACCCTCCCGTGGCAGCAGGGTCCTAATGGAAACTAAGGGATATTAAGGCCTCCTTTTAATATAGAACCGGACCAAAGCATTAGCACTTAGTGAATACATGAACTCCTCAAACTATGGTAATCACCAGAAAGAATCCCAATTATTGTCACCTTGGGGTATGCGGATCATAACTCGCAATAGGTGTCTACAACTTGCAAGGTAGGATCAAAAACAAAAATATATTCATGAAAACATAATAGGTCCAGATCTGAAATCATGGCACTCGGGCCCTAGTGACAAGCATTAAGCATAGCAAAGTCAAAGCAACATCAATCTCAGAACATAGTGGATACTAGGGATCAAACCGTGGCAAAAATAACTCGATTACATGATAAATCTCATCCAACCCATCACCATCTAGCAAGCCTACGATGGAATTACTCCCTCTCGGCGGTGAGCATCATGAAATTGGGGATGGAGGAAGGTTGGTGATGATGATGGCGACAGATCCCCCTCTCCGGAGCCCAAAATAGACTCCAAATCTGCCCACCCGATGAAGAACAGGAGGTGGCGGCGGCTTAGTATTGTAAAAGACGAATAATCCTTCTCTCTGATTTTTCCTCCCTGAATAGGGTTATATAGAGTTGGAGTTGAGGTCGGAGGAGGTCCAGGGGGCCCACAAGCCCTCTAGGCGCGCCCCAGGGGGGGCGCCCCCAGGCTTGTGGCCTCTAGGTGTACCCCCTCTGGTTAATTCTTTTGCCAGTATTTTTTATATATTCCACAAAAAATCTCTGTAAATTTTCAGGTCAATCCGAGAACTTTGATTTCTGCACAAAAATAACACCATGGCAATTCTGCTGAAAACAATGTCAGTCCATGTTAGTTCCATTAAAATCATGCATATTAGAGTCCAAAACAAGGGCAAAAGAGTTTGGAAAAGTAGATACGATGGAGATGTATCAACTCCCCCAAGCTTAACCCATTGCTTGTCCTCAAGCAATTCAGTTGAGAAACTGAAAGTGACAAAGAAAAACTTTTACAAACACTGTTTGATCTTGTTGTTGCAGATATGTCTAGTCAATATTCAGGTTTTCAGCAAAGATTATGAACTAACCATATTCACAATAACATTTAAGTCTCACATTTACTCATATCGATGGCATAATAAACTAGCGAGCAATAACAATGAATCTCAGATGATAACACCTTTTTTCAAAACAATCATGATATAATATGACAAAATGGTATCTCCCTAGCCCTTTCTAAGACCGCAAAGCATAAATGCAGAGCACCCCTGAAGATCAAGGACTGACTAGACATTATAATTCATGGCAAAAGAGATCCAGTCACACTCATACTTAGTATCAATTAATAACGAAGCATACAAATGACAGTGGTGCTCTCTAACTGGTGCTTTTTATAAGAGGATGATGACTCAGAAATAAAAGTAAATAGATAGGCCCTTTGCAGAGGGAAGCAGGGATTTGCAAAGGTGCCAGAGCTCGGAGCTTTTAAAACATAGATAAATATAATTGTGAGCGGTATGCTTTCATTGTCAACATAACAACCAGATGATCTCACTATCTTCCATGCTAGATACATTATAGGAGGTTCCCAAACAGAATGGTAAAGTTTTTACTCCCCCTCCACCAACAATCACACTCCACGACTAGCCGAATTCACGGGTGCCGTCCATACCAACAACAGTCCTGGGGAGTTTTGTTTTATGATTATATTTTGATTTGATTTCGAGCATGGAACCGGGCATCCTGATTACCAGCAACTTTCTCATGAATGACAACTGAATAAACACTCATAGTAGAATAACCCACCTAGCATGGAGGATACTGACAGCCCCTAGTCACTACATGAGCGATTCGGGCATACAAAACATGTTATTATTTGAAGGTTTAGAGTTTGGCACATGCAAATTTACTTGGAACGACAGATATATACCGCGTAAAGGTAGGTATGGTGGACTCATATGGAACAACTTTGGGTTTAAGGAAGTGGATGCACAAGCAGTATTCCCGCTTAGTACAAGTGAAGGCTAGCAAAAGATTGAGAAGCGACCAACTAGAGAGCGACAACGGTCATAAACATGCATTAAGATTAATCAACATTGGGTGCAAATATGAGTAGGATATAAATCACCATGAACATAAATATCGTGGAGGCTATGTTGTTTTTGATTCAACTTCATGCGTGAGCATGTGCAAAGTCAAGCCACTTAAATCATTCAAAGGAGGACACCATCCTATCATACTACATCATAACCATTTTAAATTGCATGTTGGCACACAAGACAAACCATTATCCACTCCTAGCTAATTAAGCATGGCATGAGTAACTATAATCTCTAATTGTCATCGCAAACATGTTTCATTCATAATGGGCTGAATCAGGAACGACGAGCTAATCATATTTACAAAAACAAAATAGGCTGAGTCCGTACCAGCTTTTCTCCATCTCAATCATTTCGTCAAATATCATCATTATTGCCTTTCACTTGCACGACAAACGGTGTGGATAATAATAAGAGTGCACGTGCATTGGACTAAGCTGGAATCTGCAAACATTTATTCAAAGGAGAAGACAAGGTAATATGGGCTCTTTGTTAGATCATCAATAATGCATATAAGAGCCACTCAACATTTTCATCATGCTCTTCTCCTTACGACCCAAAGAAAAGGAAAATAATTTCAAAGAAACACACTGAAATATTTTTGGAGTTTTTTTTCCTGAAGAAAGTAAAACAAAAACGAGAAAAACTATTTACACGAAAAAGCTCCCAACAAACAAAAGAAGAACGAGAAATCGTTTTGGGTTTTGTTTTAATACTACTACTAAACTAGAAAGAAAAACAAAAAAGAAGCGAGAACTATTTTTTTGGATTTTCTCAAAGTTTTTCAAACACACAAGAAGAAAGCAAGAAAAATAAACTAACATTGATAATACAATGAAAAAGTATGAACATCGACAACTGGAATGAATGTGTGAACATGAATGTAATGTCGGTGAAAAATACGTACTCCGCCAAGCTTAGGCTTTCGGCCTAAGTTAGTCTAGGGCCACGGCTGGCCTGTCGAATATCCATGTTGTAGTTGGGGTTGTACTGAGTCGCGACAGCTACTGCTTGGAGGGCTGCCTCGTGGAGGCGAGCGGTCTCCCTCGCTCTCTCTTACTCGGCTGCCTCCTCTCAGGTTGTGAAGTATCTTCATTTTACCTGAGAGTCAAAAAAAGCAGGAGCGGGAAGGGTAATATGGACAGCGCCCTGCCTGTCAAAGATTAGTCTGTACTGAAAAGGCAACTCGCCTCTCTCAAGAAACTGGTAGCGTTCTGTGGCATCATAATCAAGAAAAGCAGGTGGTAACTGTTGGAGATCGTTGCAGAAATTAAAAAAATTCTACGCATCACCAAGAACAATCTATGGAGTCTTCTAGCAACGAGAGGGAAAATAGTGCATCTACATACCCTTGTAGATCGTGAGCGTAAGCGTTCAAGTGAACGGGGTTGATGGAGTCGTACTCGTCGTGATCCAAATCACCGATGACCGAGCGCCGAACGGACGGCACCTCCGCGTTCAACACACGTACGGTTGGGGAAGACGTCTCCTCCTTCTTGATCCAGCAAGGGGAGGGAGAGGTTGATGGAGATCCAGCAGCACGACAGCGTGGTGGTGGAAGCAGCGGGGATATCGGCAGGGCTTCGCCAAGCTCAGCAAGAGGGAGAGGTGTCACGGGAGGGAGAAGGAGGCGCCAGGGGCTTTGGTGCTGCTCCCATGCGCCTCCCCACTATATATAGGGGTGGAGGGGGCTGGTTTCTTGCCCTCCAAGTCCATTGGGACGTTGGCAAAGCTGGGGGAAAGAAATCCCATCATTTCCCTTCCCCACCGATTGTTATCCCCCTTTTTTAGGGATCTTGATCTTATCCCTTCGGGATATGATCTTATTCCTTCTAAGGTGGGATCTTGGTGCGCCTTGACCAGGGATGTGGGGCCTTGCCCCCACTACCCACGTTCATGTTGGTCCCCCCATGCAGGTGGGCCCCACTTCGGAACCTTCTAGAACATTCCCAGTACAATACCGAAAAATCCCGAACATTTTCCGGTGGCCAAAATAGGACTTCCCATATATAAATCTTTACCTCCGGACCATTCCGGAACTCCTCGTGACGTCCGGGATCTCATCCGGGACTCCGAACAACTTTCGGTTAACCACATACTAATATCTCTACAACTCTAGCGTCACCGAACCTTAAGTGTGTAGACCCTACGGGTTCGGGAGACATGCAGACATGACCGAGACGACTCTCCGGTCAATAACCAACAGCAGGATCTGGATACCCATGTTGGCTCCCACATGTTCCACGATGATCTCATCGGATGAACCACGATGTCGAGGATTCAATCAATCCCGTATACAATTCCCTTTGTCAATCGATACGTTACTTGCCCGAGATTCGATCGTCGGTATCCCAATACCGTGTTCAATCTCGTTACCGGTAAGTCACTTTACTCGTACCGTAATGCATGATCCCGTGACCAAACACTTGGTCACATTGAGCTCATTATGATGATGCATTACCGAGTGGGCCCAGAGATACCTCTCCGTCATACGGAGTGACAAATCCCAGTCTCGATTCGTGCCAACCCAACAGACACTTTCGGAGATACCCGTAGTGCACCTTTATAGCCACCCAGTTACGTTGTGACGTTTGGCACACCCAAAGCACTCCTATGGTATCCGGGAGTTGCACAATCTCATGGTCTAAGGAAATGATACTTGACATTTGGAAAAGCTCTAGCAAACGAACTACACGATCTTGTGCTATGCTTAGGATTGGGTCTTGTCCATCACATCATTCTCCTAATGATGTGATCCCGTTATCAATGACATCCAATGTCCATAGTCAGGAAACCATGACTATCTGTTGATCAACGAGCTAGTCAACTAGAGGCTCACTAGGGACATGTTGTGGTCTATGTATTCACACATGTATTACGATTTCCGGATAACACAATTATAGCATGAACAATAGACAATTATCATGAACAAGGAAATATAATAATAACCATTTTATTATTGCCTCTAGGGCATATTTCCAACAGTCTCCCACTTGCACTAGAGTCAATAATCTAGTTACATTGTGATGAATCGAACACCCATAGAGTTCTGGTGTTGATCATGTTTTGCTCTAGGGAGAAGTTTAGTCAACGAATCTGCTACATTCAGGTCCGTATGTACTTTACAAATATCTATGTCTCCATTTTGAACATTTTCACGAATGGAGTTGAAGCGACGCTTGATATGCCTGGTCTTCCTGTGAAACCTGGGCTCCTTGGCAAGGGCAATAGCTCCAGTGTTGTCACATAAGAGAGTCATCGGGCCCGACGCATTGGGAATAACTCCTAGGTCGGTAATGAACTCCTTCAACCAGATTGCTTCTTGTGTTGCCTCTGAGGCCGCCATGTATTCCGCTTCACATGTAGATCCCGCCACAACGCTTTGCTTGCAACTGCACCAGCTTACTGCCCCACCATTCAAAATATACACGTATCCGGTTTGTGACTTAGAGTCATCCAGATCTGTGTCGAAACTAGCATCGACGTAACCCTTTACGACGAGCTCTTCGTCACCTCCATGAACGAGAAACATATCCTTAGTCCTCTTCAGGTACTTCAGGATATTCTTGACCGCTGTCCATTGTTCCATGCCGGGATTACTTTGGTACCTTCCTACCAAACTTACGGCAAGGTTTACATCAGGTCTGGTACACAGCATGGCATACATAATAGACCCTATGGCCGAGGCATAGGGGACGACACTCATCTTTTCTCTATCTTCTGCCGTGGTCGGGCATTGAGCCGTGCTCAATTGCACACCTTGCAATACTGGCAAGAACCCCTTCTTGGACTGATCCATATTGAACTTCTTCAATATCTTGTCAAGGTACGTACTTTGTGAAAGACTAATGAGGCGTCTTGATCTATCTCTATAGATCTTGATGCCTAATATATAAGCAGCTTCTCCAAGGTCCTTCATTGAAAAACACTTGTTCAAGTAGGCCTTTATGCTTCCAAGAATTCTATATCATTTCCCATCAACAGTATGTCATCCACATATAATATGAGAAATGCTACAGAGCTCCCACTCACTTTCTTGTAAACATGGGCTTCTCCATAAGTCTGTGTAAACCCAAACGCTTTGATCATCTCATCAAATCGAATGTTCCAACTCCGAGATGCTTGCACCAGCCCATAGATGGAGCGCTGGAGCTTGCATACCTTGTTAGCATTCTTAGGATCGACAAAACCTTCCGGCTGCATCATATACAATTCTTCCTTAAGAAAGCCGTTAAGGAATGCCGTTTTGACGTCCATTTGCCATATCTCATAATCATAGTATGCGACAATTGCTAACATGATTCAGACGGACTTCAGCTTCGCTACGGGTGAGAAAGTCTCATCGTAGTCAACCCCTTGAACTTGTCGATAACCCTTAGCGACAAGTCGAGCTTTATAGATGGTAACATTACCATCCACGTCTGTCTTCTTCTTAAAGATCCATTTGTTTTCTATCGCTCGCCGATCATCGGGCAAGTCTGTCAAAGTCCACACTTTGTTTTCATACATGGATCCTATCTTGGATTGCATGGCTTCAAGCCATTTGTCAGAATCTGGGCCCGCCATTGCTTCTTCATACTTCGAAGGTTCACCGTTGTCTAACAACATGATTTCCAAGACAGGGTTGCCGTACCACTCTGGCGCGGAACGTGTCCTTGTGGACCTACGAAGTTCAGTAGGAGCTTGATCCGAAGTACCTTGATCATCATCATCATTAACTTCCTCTCTAGTCGGTGCAGGCACCACAGGAACATCATCCTGAGCTGCGCTACTTTCCGGTTCAAGAGGTAGTACTTCATCAAGTTCCACTTTCCTCCCACTTTCTTCTTTCGAGAGAAACTCTTTCTCCAGAAAGGACCCGTTCTTGGCAACAAAGATCTTGCCTTCGGATCTGAGGTAGAAGGTATACCCAATGGTTTCCTTAGGGTATCCTATGAAGACACATTTTTCCGACTTGGGTTCGAGCTTTTCAGGTTGAAGTTTCTTGGCATAAGCATCGCATCCCCAAACTTTTAGAAATGACAGCTTAGGTTTCTTCCCAAACCATAATTCATACGGTGTCGTCTCAACGGATTTCGACGGAGCCCTATTTAAAGTGAATGCGGCAGTCTCTAAAGCATAGCCCCAAAATGAGAGCGGTAGATCGGTAAGAGACATCATACATCGCACCATATCCAATAGAGTGCGATTACGACGTTCGGACACACCATTTCACTGAGGTGTTCCAGGCGGCGTGAGTTGTGAAACTATTCCACATTTCCTTAAGTGTGTGCCAAATTCGTGACTCAAATATTCCCCTCCACGATCTGATCGTAAGAACTTTATTTTTCTATCACGTTGATTCTCAACCTCACTCTGAAATTCCTTGAACTTTTCAAAGGTCTCAGACTTGTGTTTCATTAGGTAGACATACCCATATCTACTCAAGTCATCAGTGAGAGTGAGAACATAACGATAGCCACCGCGAGCCTCAACACTCATTGGACCGCACACATCAGTATGTATGATTTCCAATAAGTTGGTTGCTCGCTCCATTGTTCTGGAGAACGGAGTCTTGGTCATCTTACCCATGAGGCATGGTTCGCACGTGTCAAATGATTCGTAATCAAGAGACTCCAAAAGTCCATCTGCATGGAGCTTCTTCATGCGTTTGACACCAATGTGACCAAGACGGCAGTGCCACAAGTATGTGGGACTATCATTATCAACCTTACATCTTTTGGTATTCACACTATGAATATGTGTAACACTGCGTTCGAGATTCATTAAGAATAAACCATTAACCAGCGGGGCATGACCATAAAACATATCTCTCATATAAATAGAACAACCATTATTCTCGGATTTAAATGAGTAGCCATCTCAAATTAAATGATATCCTGATACAATGTTCATGCTCAAAGCTGGCACTAAATAATAATTATTGAGGTTTAAAACTAATCCCGTAGGTAAATGCAGAGGTAGCATGCCGACGGCGATCACATCGACCTTGGAACCATTCCCGACGCGCATCGTCACCTCGTCCTTTGCCAGTCTCCGTTTATTCCGCAGCTCCTGCTTTGAGTTACAAATATGAGCAACCGCACCGGTATCAAATACCCAGGAGCTACTACGAGTGCTGGTAAGGTACACATCAATAACATGTATATCACATATACCTTTGGTGTTGCCGGCCTTCTTGTCCGCCAAGTACTTGGGGCATATCCGCTTCTAGTGACCACTTCCCTTGCAATAAAAGCACTCAGTCTCAGGCTTGGGTCCATTCTTTGGCTTCTTCCCGGAAACTGGCTTACCAGGCGCGGCAACTCCCTTGCCGTCCTTCTTGAAGTTCTTCTTACCCTTGCCTTTCTTGAACTTAGTGGTTTTATTCACCATCAACACTTGATGTTCCTTTTTGATCTCCACCTCCGCTGATTTCAGCATTGAATATACCTCAGGAATGGTCTTTTCCATCCCCTGCATATTGAAGTTCATCACAAAGCTCTTGTAGCTCGGTGGAAGCGACTGAAGGATTCTGTCAATGACCGCGTCATCCGGGAGATTAACTCCCAGCTGAGTCAAGCGGTTGTGTAACCCAGACATTTTGAGTATGTGCTCACTGACAGAACTATTTTCCTCCATCTTACAACTGAAGAACTTGTCGGAGACTTCATATCTCTCGACCCGGGCATGAGCTTGGAAAACCATTTTCATCTCTTCGAACATCTCATATGCTCCGTGTTGCTCAAAACGCTTTTGGAGCCCCGGTTCGAAGTTGTAAAGCATGCCGCACTGAACGAGGGAGTAATCATCAGCACGCTGCTGCCAAGCGTTCATAACGTCTTGGTTCTCTGGGATGGGTGCGTCACCTAGCGGTGCTTCTAGGACATAATCTTTCTTGGCAGCTATGAGGATGATCCTCAGGTTCTGGACCCAGTCCGTATAGTTGCTGTCATCATCTTTTAGCTTGGTTTTCTCTAGGAACGCGTTGAAGTTTAAATAGCGTGGGCCATTTGATCTACAAGACATATTGTAAAGATTTTAGACTAAGTTCATGATAATTAAGTTCATCTAATCAAATTATTCAATGAACTCCCACTCAGATACACATCCCTCTAGTCATCTAAGTGAAACATGATCCGAGTCAACTAGGCCGTGTCCGATCATCACGTGAGACGGACTAGTCAACATCGGTGAACATCTTCATGTTGATCGTATCTTCTATACGACTCATGCTCGACCTTTCGGTCTTCCGTGTTCCGAGGCCATGTCTGTACATGCTAGGCTCGTCAAGTCAACCTAAGTGTATTGCGTGTGTAAATCTGGCTTACACCCGTTGTATTCGTAGAATCTATCACACCCGATCATGACGTGGTGCTTCGAAACAACGAACCTTCGCAACGGTGCACAGTTAGGGGGAACACTTTCTTGAAATTATTGCGAGGGATCATCTTATTTAAGCTACCGTCGTTCTAAGCAAATAAGATGTAAAACATGATAAACATCACATGCAATCAAATAATGACATGATATGGCCAATATCATTTTGCTCCTTTTGATCTCCATCTCCGGGGCGCCATGATCATCTTCGTCACCGGCATGACACCATGATCTCCATAATCATGATCTTCATCATCGTGTCTTCATGAAGTTGTCACGCCAACGATTACTTCTACTTCTATGGCTAACGTGTTTAGCAATAAAGTAAAGTAATTTACATGGCGTTATTCAATGACACGCAGGTCATACAAAAATAAAGACAACTCCTATGGCTCCTGCCGGTTGTCATACTCATCGACATGCAAGTCGTGATTCCTATTACAAGAACATGATCAATCTCATACATCACATATATCATTCATCACATCCTTTTGGCCATATCACATCACACGGCATATGCTGCAAAAACAAGTTAGACGTCCTCTAATTGTTGTTGCAAGTTTTTATGTGGCTGTTATAGGTTTCTTAGCAAGAACGTTTCTTACCTACGCCAAAACCACAACGTGACATGCCAATTTCTATTTACCCTTCATAAGGACCCTTTTCATCGAATCCGATCCGACTAAAGTGGGAGAGACAGACACCCGCTAGCCACCTTATGCAACTAGTGCATGTCAGTTGGTGGAACCTGTCTCTCGTAAGCATACGTGTAAGGTCGGTCCGGGCCGCTTCATCCCACGATGCCGCCGAAACAAGATAAGACTAGTAGTGGCAAGAAAATTGACAACATCTACGCCCACAACAAGTTTGTGTTCTACTCGTGCATAGAAACTACGCATAGACCTGGCTCATGATGCCACTGTTGGAGATCGTTGCAGAAATTAAAAAATTTCTACGCATCACCAAGAACAATCTATGGAGTCTTCTAGCAACAAGAGGGAAAAGAGTGCATCTACATACCCTTGTAGATCGCGAGCGGAAGCGTTCAAGTGAACGGGGTTGATGGAGTCGTACTCGTCGTGATCCAAATCACCGATGACCAAGCGCCGAACGGACGGCACCTCCGCGTACAACACACGTACGGTTGGGGAAGACGTCTCCTCCTTCTTGATCCAGCAAGGGGATGGAGAGGTTGATGGAGATCCAGCAGCACGACGGCGTGGTGGTGGAAGCAGCGGGGATCTCGGCAGGGCTTCGCCAAGCTCAGCGAGAGGGAGAGGTGTCACGGGAGGGAGAGGGAGGCGCCAGGGACTTTGGTGCTGCTCCCATGCGCCTCCCCACTATATATAGGGGTGGAGGGGGCTGGTTTCTTGCCCTCCAAGTCCATTGGGACGTTGGCAAAGGTGGGGGAAAGAAATCCCATCATTTCCCTTCCCCACCGATTGTTATCCCCCTTTTTTAGGGATCTTGATCTTATCCCTTCGGGATATGATCTTATTCCTTCTAAGGTGGGATCTTGGTGCGCCTTGACCAGGGGTGTGGGGCCTTGCCCCCACTACCCACGTTCATGTGGGTCCCCCCATGCAGGTGGGCCCCACTTTGGAACCTTCTAGAACCTTCCCGGTACAGTACCGAAAAATCCCGAACATTTTCCGGTGGCCAAAATAGGACTTCCCATATATAAATCTTTACCTCCGGACCATTCCGGAACTCCTCGTGACGTCCGGGATCTCATCCGGGACTCCGAACAACTTTCGGTTAACCGCATACTAATATCTCTACAACTCTAGCGTCACCGAACCTTAAGTGTGTAGACCCTACGGGTTCGGGAGACATGCAGACATAGCCGAGACGACTCTCCGGTCAATAACCAACAGCGGGATCTGGATACCCATGTTGGCTCCCACATGTTCCACGATGATCTCATCGGATGAACCACGATGTCGAGGATTCAATCAATCCCGTATACAATTCCCTTTGTCAATCGGTACGTTACTTGCCCGAGATTCGATCGTCGGTATCCCAATACCGTGTTCAATCTCGTTACCGGCAAGTCACTTTACTCGTACCGTAATGCATGATCCCGTGACCAAACACTTGGTCACATTGAGCTCATTATGATGATGCATTACCGAGTGGGCCCAGAGATACCTCTCCATCATACGGAGTGACAAATCCCAGTCTCGATTCGTGCCAACCCAACAGACGCTTTCGGAGATACCCGTAGTGCACCTTTATAGCCACCCAGTTACGTTGTGACGTTTGGCACACCCAAAGCACTCCTATGGTATCCGGGAGTTGCACAATCTCATGGTCTAAGGAAATGATACTTGACATTTGGAAAAGCTCTAGCAAACGAACTACACGATCTTGTGCTATGCTTAGGATTGGGTCTTGTCCATCACATCATTCTCCTAATGATGTGATCCCGTTATCAATGACATCCAATGTCCATAGTCAGGAAACCATGACTATCTGTTGATCAACGAGCTAGTCAACTAGAGGCTCACTAGGGACATGTTGTGGTATATGTATTCACACATGTGTTACGATTTCCGGATAACACAATTATAGTATGAACAATAGACAATTATCATGAACAAGGAAATATAATAATAACCATTTTATTATTGCCTCTAGGGCATATTTCCAACAGTAACTGAGGTTCATTTTCCCTTATGGGAACACCAAGATATGTAGCTAAACGAGTGGCATAAATTCCACCAAAGAAATCCCCATCTTTAGCATTATTATATAATCAACGTGCAATGATGGCCCCAAAATTAAATCTTTTATTGTTCATTACTGCGCTCTTGAGAACAATGAGATCAGAGGCGCAGAGGTGGCTATGATCATATTTACCATTAATGCATCTTCCTATGAAGAGAGCAAAGTAATGTAAAGCAGGAAAATGAGTGCTCCCTATAGTCGCTTCTGTTATGGTTCTGGTTTCTCCTACAGTAATGCTAGCAAGGAACTCAGAACAATCAGATTTACGAGGTTCCGTACAACTGCCCCATTGTGGAATTTTACATGCATCATTAAATTCTTCTAGGTCCATGGTAAATGATTTATCATAAAGATCAAACAAAACAAAATGCGTATTGCGCTGAACAGAATACTTAAATCTCCTCACAAAGGAATCAGTAAGGTTGTAGTACTGAGGGCACCTATCTCACACAAAGTCTGTCAGCTCGGTGTTATGCACGTATGCATAGAATTCATCCTTGAAACCGGCACGGGTCGTGAAATTATCCGACGGCCATTCACAAGGTTGCACTGGAGCCTCCCTTGGTGGTTCGAGATCTGGCCCTCGTATCGCGGGTCTTGGGAATTTATTCTTTGAGGAACCACCTTGGAACACTTTCCTCAACATTTTCCTTCTCTGACAATTTCTGAAATTTTTAGTGACTCAAAATAAAAGTGAACAAAACTCAACAAGATTGATAGCAACTACTCCCACAAGTGTCTAGAGACTATATCATGCAACAAAACTACTTTGGACCATATAAATTTGACATGCAAGCTCAAGAACAAGGTAACCATAGCAGCAAAAATTTGCAATATATAAAGCATTAGAACAAAAACTAATTGGACCATTGGAGGAGTCACATACCGAAGAACAATCCCCGAAACTGTTTCAGAAATGGAGTTCCGAGCAAGGAGATCAAAAATGGCACCAAAATGAGCAAGAACACGAATTTGAGCAATGGTGGGATTTTTTTGGAGGAAGACGAAGTGGATGGGTACTGGCATAAGTGAGGGGGACCCAAGTGGGACCCACAAGCCCTGTAGGCGCGCCAAGGGGTGGGGGTGCCCTGTGGGCTTGTGGCCCACTGGTGCACCTCCCTGAGGTGTTTTCAGTGGCAAAAATTCTTAAATATTCCAGAAAAAATCATACTAAATTTTCAGGGCATTTGGAGAACTTTTATTTTCTGGCCATTTTTATTGCACGGATAGTTCAAAAAACAGAAAAATAACAGTATTTTTGCTTTGTTTATTCCAAATAACAAAAAGTAAAAAGTGGGTACACAGAGTTGTGTTTACTAAATTCATCCATCTCATGCCCATCAAAAGGAATCCATTAACAAGGTTCATCAAGTCTTGTTAACAAACTTCTTCCGAATGACATGAAGCCGGAGAATCTTCGTATAACACTAGGTTACCTCAATGGGGATATGCATATCCCCAACAATAAGAATATCATATTTCTTTTTTAAGTAGGGAGAGGGAACTCAAAACCTCCAATAGTAATTGTTGAAAATTTTCTAATAGAGTTGATACTATTCACTTGAGGTTGTTTCTTCGGAAAGTGTATCGTATGCTCATTGCCATTAACATGAAATGTGACATTGCCCTTGTTGCAATCAATAACAGCCCCTACAGTATTAAAAAGGATCTACCAAGGATGATCGACATACTGTCGTCCTCGGGTATATCAAGAATAACAAAGTCCGTTAAAATAGTAACATTTGCAACTATGACAGGCACATCATCAGAAATACTGATGTGTATAGCAGTAGATTTATCGGCCATTTGCAAAGAGATTTCAGTTGGTGTCAACTTATTCAAATCAAGTCTACGATACAAACAGAAAGGCATAACACTAACATCGGCTCCCAAATCACATAAAGCAGTTTTAACATTCTTTCTTTTAATGGAGCATGGTATAGTTGGTATTCCTGGATCTCCTAGTTTCTTTGGTATTCCACCTTTAAATGTATAATTAGCAAGCATGGTGGAAATTTCAGCTTCTGGAATCTTTCTTATTTGTAACAATATCTTTCATATACTTAGCATAAGGAGACATTTTCAGAATATCAGTCAAACACGTACGCAAAAAGACAGGTCTAAGCATTTCAACAAAGCGCTCAATGTCCTCATCATCCTTTTTCTTGGATGGTTTAGGAGGAAATGGCATGGATTTCTGAACCCATGGTTGTCTTTCTTTACCATGTTTCCTAGCAATAAAGTCTCTTTATCATCTCTTTTATTCTTGGGTTGTGGGTTATCAAGATCAACAACAGGTTCTATCTCCACATCATTATCAATGCTAGGTTGAGCATCAACATGAACATCATCATTATCATTATTACTAGGTTCATGTTCATCACCTGATTGTGTCTCAACATCAGAAATAGAAATATCATTTGGATTCTGAAGTGTATCTACAACAGGTTCACTAGAAGCATGCAAAGTCCTATCATCTTTCTTTTTCTTTTTATTACTAGGAGAACTAGGTGCATCAGTATTAATTCTCTGAGAGTCTTGCTCAACTCTCTTAGGATGACCCTCAGGATACAAAGGTTCCTGAGTCATTTTACCACCTCTAGTCATAACTCTAACAACATTATCTTTGTTCTTATTATTCACCTCATTCAACAAATCTTTTTGTGCCTTGAGAACTTGTTCTACTTGAGTTTTTACCATGGAAGCATGTTTACTAATAATCTTGAGATCATTAAAAATTAAACACATATAGTCACCCAAGCAATCAAGCATATAAGCATTACGTTTCAATTGTCTACTAACATAAGCATTGAAATTTTCTTGCTTAACAATAAAGTCATCAAATTCATCCAAGCATTGACTAGCCACTAGTACACGTCGGTGCTATACAAACGGTTTTTAACCCCTTTCCGCGATGGCATTTGGAACCGTCGCCTAGTGAGTGTGGGCGATAGGGGGTCCTTCCCACACGACCCAGAAACCGTCAGGGATATGCCCTCCTGGCACACACGCTCGGCAAAATGAGGTCCTGTGCGGCCGGCGAGCGCTCAAATACGGAAATACATACAGTAGAGCTAAAAAATACAATTATACAGGCAAAGTTGTTTCCGGTCGCAAGTACATCCCACATAGTCAGTCCCCCTAAATGTTTCCGTTCGTATGTACATCCCACACAGTCGCTCCAAGGAAAATGTTTCCATTCACAGGTACATCACACACAATTTTTCCCGTTAAATCGTTTGTGTTATTGAATGCGTCACACACGGTCCGTTGAAGAAACTGTGTGGCAAAGGTTGTCCATCACACACATTTTTTATGTGGTAAACATTTGCACAAGGTGGCCTAACGCAAACAGTTTTCAAGAGAAAGTCGTGTGTGATTGTTCATTGATCTGACATGGTTTATTCCTAGAAACTGTGTGCGTTGCCTGAGGTCATCGCCCACGGTGTTTTTTCAATAACCATTTGCAATAGCAAAGCCAATTAGCAGGCTAATTCGCCATTAGCAGGCTAATTGCCCTATTATTAATAATCCATTTATTAATATAATTGACATTCATATTAAGCACATAATATATTTCATTTCCATATTAAGGAAGCAGAATTTCATAATTGAAATACATCAGAGTACAACATGATATAGCTTCAGCACTCAGCTACCCCATTACACAACTGCACCAGCACCAAGTTTCACATGCAACATGTAGAACCTTTTGAAATTAGCATCATCGACGGCATATAGACAGATGCATCTCATCTAGAAAACTGCTGAAGCGGAAGGCGAATATTGATCTTTCATTCATGTTGAAGGTCTTTGCAACTTTAGGCCAGTGCATTTGGATGATTGACCGTTCGTCCTTCGTCCTCTTCAGAAACACTTCAATATTGAACCGTGGGTGTTCTATGAAAACCTTCCTCGCCTCCTGACCATAGAGGTGGTTTGAAAGGTAATCATCAGTGAACTGCTTTGGAAAGGCCTGAAAACAAGGATGTGCATAAATATCTTCTCTATATTGGAAATGGGGCAAAGGAATAAAAAAAGGCAATGTATAATAGTAAGTACCATCTTGTAGTGAACTGATGTCTTCTTTATTGTGCAGACAAAGATCCTGTTGTTTTTTGTCGCTAATTTCTTTATCCTAACAATCTTTATGAGTTTCTTGACTTGATTGTTATTCATGGACAACTCATTTCCCCATATGCAAAAAGGGTCGAACAGTGGGTCAAAACCTCTGACAGCAAGACCTACATGTGCAAGACCAAATTGTTAAAAACCTAAATATTAGAATGGTTCCTACAATTGCACAATATGTGTTGTTAGACAATGGACCATGCATGTGCAGTTAACTAAACACCACACAAATGAACCAAATGTTAACTGAGCACCACATTGCACAATATAACATACTCCTAATAGAAGATCAGACAGTTAACCAAACCAAGCCTGCTTAACAACTTGGAAATATTGCAATTGCATTTGTTTCTCATGTATTTAGTACAGCCAAATTCGATTTATTTCTCACATGGTATACAATAACAGAATGCAGCCACAACAATTGAACATCGCATTGCAGAATTGAACCATGCAGTTAAGTAAACACCACAACAAGCGAACCAAATGTTAACTGAGCACCACATTGCACAATATAACATACTACTAATAGAGGATCAGACAGTTAACCAAACCAAGCATGCTTAACAACTTGGAAATGTAGAAATTGTATTTGTTTCTAATGTATTTAGTATAGCCAAATTCAATTTATTTCCCACATGGTATACAATAACAGAATGCAGCCACAACAATTGAACATCGCATTGCAGAATTGAACCAAATAGTTAACTAAACACCACAACAAATGAACCAAACGTTAATTGAGCACCACATTGCACAATATAACATACTCCTAATAGAAGATCGGACAGTTAGCCAGACCAAGCATGCTTGACAACTTGGAAAATTGCACCCTAAAGAATTGAACATCACATTTGCAGAATTGAACCAAACAGTTAACTAAAGACCACATTGCACGACATATAGAACATATACTCTAGAGCAGAAGATTGCATGGTAAAAGTAGATAGCACTATTCACTAGAATTTGTTAAGGAAAGGAAATAGTTAGCAAACTGAACATGGGTCCTTATAGTGAGCTAATAAGACAAGCTACTCCTCATTGTTGGAGATATCAATGACAATTGGCTCCTTGGACATGGAAGAGGGCGAGGCCTCCACTTCGTGGGTACCCTCGTCATAGTGGTGAGTTGCCTGAGCCGCTCCGAGCACCAACCTGCTAGCTCTCGAGATGAGATAAGCACGTGTACGCTGAGAAAACACCTCGTAGTCTTCGTCGAAGGCACCGACGGTGGCCTCGAGAAAACGCCACGAACTGTCGTTTAAAGCAGCTAACCGCATCGCAGCATCGGCGCGTGAGGCGTCGACGGTAGCCTCGACGGCGAGGTGCTCCTCCAAGATCTGGGGGTCGACACGAATGGCAGCCATCGGGACCTCATCCGTGTGTGCGGCCGCGATTTGCTTCTCCGCTGCCAAATGCTCCTTGAGATCCTGGCTATACTACATGCACCATGGCTTAGGGCGGCGCTTATTTGGTGGAGGCGTCGATGACTTGGGTGGAAGGTGTCGCGCTCGAGCCGGCGGTCGGGGCATGTGGGATGTGGAAGGAGGAGGAGGATGGGGGTCGGGTGTGGATTACCTGCCTGGATAGGCGAGGCCGGGCAGCGTGAAGGAGGGTCACCGGCAAGTAGGTGGCGCTTCAAGCAAGGAGTGAAGGTTTGAACTTGGAATGGAAGGCGGAAACAGCGGAAATGCGGCTTTTAGTAAGGGGGAGGGGGCGGGGAGGTAGATATTTCCGTGGAAGCCAAAAATTTGGAATTGCTTCAGCCAAAACACTGGTGCGCAAAGTGTCATCAGACACGGTCCCTTATTCAGAGCGGGTTGTGGACTGTAGCCGTCGCACCTTCTCGCGTAAGCCGTATGCGTACTATAATCCGACGGTGCTCCAAGATATTTTGTACTGCATCTCACACGGTTGATGATAATAAACTGTGTGAGATCTACTTGATTTTTCGTCTTGATTTGTATTACATAATGGGGTCACAGTGGCAATGGACAGTGTTTGAATTGCTAGACCTTTTATCTGCAGTGAACATGCAACTATATGTGTGTCGTAAAAAAATTGGAATTATTCAGGGTTCGTTTGGAAATTTTATACATTAAATTGGTTTTCTAGCCATTTCAGGTGCACAATTCAAAATTAAAGCACATGCACATGGTCCGGTGCACCAACATGGGTTGTAAAATCATATATGTGTCCATGGGTTTATGCTTATGTCCCATGCAAGAAATGGGGATGAATTTCGAACACCAGGGCACCATGGCTCTCCGGCAAATGTTGAGGTACTTGCTTTTGTAATTCTAGTATATCCAAAATTGAACTACATGCACGTGCTCCGTCCATAAAAACGGGTTGCAAAATCAAATGTTTATCCTTGCTTCATGCTTAGGTCCCATGCAAGAAATGGGAACGAATGTCAAACACCCTACCACGGCCACTCGGCCGCAAACATTGAGATACCTAGTTTTTAAATTCTAGTAAATCCAAAGCTCGTCTGAAATTCATGAAACTTGGCATGCTATCATGGAGCGGCATCAACATGTCGTGGTAAATTGTTTGTCCCATTCGGAGCATGTTTGGGGATATGCTTCTCACAACAAGCCTGGTGGTTTCAGTAGGGAACGTCCCACCTTTGGGGACGAAACAATATCCATTGCCTCTTATCGCTTTCAAAAAATTTCTCATGTGAACATAGAACAAAAGGAGTGTTGTGTCAATTTTTGGGATTTTTCGGGGTTTGTTTGGACATTTTTATGCATTAATTGAGTTTTCAATGCATTTATGTGCATAATTCAAATTTGAACTACATGCACATGCTCTACTGCATATAAATTGGTTGAAAATTCAAATCTGTGCCCTTGGTTGCATGCTTACGTCCCATGCAAGAAATGTGAACGAATGTCAAACACCCTGCCACGGTCACTCGGCCGCAAACATTGAGATACCTGGTTTTTAAATTCTAGTAAATCCAAAGCTCGCCTGAAATTCATGAAACTTGGCATGCTATCATGGAGCGGCATCAACATGCCGTGGTAAATTTTTTGTCCCATTTGGGGCAGGTTTGGGGATATGATTCTCACAAACCAGAGCTTCTCACAACAAGCCTGATGGTTTCAGTAGGGAACGTCCCACCTTTGGGGACGAAACGATATCCATTGACTCTTATTGCTTTCAATTTTTTTCTCATGTCAACATAGAACAACAGGAGTGTTGTGTCAATTTTTGGGATTTTTCGGGGTTCGCTTGCACGTTTTTATGCATTAATTGATTTTTCAATGCATTTATGTGCATAATTCAAATTTGAACTACATTTACATGCTCTAATGCATATAAATTGGTTGAAAAATCAAATATGTGTCCTTGGGTGCATGCTTAGGTCCCATGCAAGAAATGGGAATGAATTTCAAACACCAGGGCATCGTTGATTGCCGGCAAAACGTTGAGATACTTTGTTTTTAATTCTAGTAAATCCAAAACTCGTTTGAAATTCTTGAAACTTGGCATGCTATCATGGAATGGCACCCGACATGTTGTGGTATTTTTCGTGTCCATTTTGAGAGAAGGCGCACTCGAATACCAGCCAACAAAGGCATTTTGAAAAAATAGTTGCCACTTTAATATCTCAAACGTTTGTATAATTCAAATCATGTGCATTCTGTTAACCATTCACGTGACACCACGTGTCTTTGTTTTAATGGCTATAGGAGGTGACGTGCGGACAGCTGCTTGACCTTGACTGAACGGGAGGCGTGCAAGAGGAGTCCGGTGTGCAGGCTGACCGAGAGGCGCGCAAGCTGTCCTCCAATGCGCAGGCTCACCGGGAAGCATGCAAGTTGTACACTACGCAGGCTCACTAGGAAGCGAGCCCTTTGACTTCCATGGCCGCCCGCCTTTCTCTCTATTAATGGTGCCCGAGCCGCTGTTTAATACGGGCGGCCTTACTGTCCGCCTCCTATTCCCCTCCCTCCCGCAGACCTCCACCAACGCCATGGCGCAGAATTATCCGCTGCCACTAGTCTTCAAGTTTGGTGAAGTCGACTCCGAGTCGGAGGAGATAGAAAATAAGGAGGAATGGGGCCTCATGGACATGGCCTAGACGAGCTGGCCACGACGGTTGCTGCACACGCTCCCGTCCCAGCTCCCATCCCCGCGCCCGCGCCAGCGACCATCCCCGTAGCATTGACGGGCTGGTCACCGAGCATTATCGCAGAGCTGGAAGCCGCGGGCGTCAGCGAGGTCTCCGCGGACCCGCGCGAGCTCATGTACATGCCGACGCTCGCGCCCGTGCCCGTGCCCGTGCCCGTGCCCGTGCGCGCCCCTCCACCTACCTTGGCTCTGGGCCCCGTGCATTTGGCTCCACCCGCCGCGCCCGTGCCCCTGCCCGTGCGTGCCCCTCCACCCACCGCGGCGCCGGTCCCCGTGCGTTTGGCTGCATCCCCCGCGCTCGTGCCCGTGCGAGCGCCCCCCTCAACGGCATGGGACGCTGCCGTTGACCGCTACCTCTCAGCGGTGCCAGTTGCCTTCCTCCCGCGCCCCGCCCGTCGATCGCGCGATGACATGATGTCAGATTTACAAGTGAAGAACATTTTTTGCTGCCTTGAAGACTTCAACAACGACATCCCGGAGGACGACAATGACAACGATGGCGCGGCACGCCGCCTCCGCCGCCGCCGAAAATAGTTTTTTGGGGGTTTAATATTGTATCTCGAATTCTCGATCGTATGAATATAAATTCGCAGTGTGACTGAATGAAAGATATGGTTTGAATGAACTTGCGTTTTTCTCTCTTAATGTACAAACTTATCAAACGATTTTATTTTGAAAAAACGTCAATGGTTTTTAAATATAAAACACTCATCGCAATCGTTTTAGTTAGAACACCCGTATGCAAACCGACAGCTTCCCCAGGAAGCCAAGGGAAAATGTGCCGAGCAGGATTTCTGCAGCTCTTGATCACAAACATTTTAGTTAGAACACCCGTATGCAAACCGACAGCTTCCCCAGGAAGGCAAGAGAAAATGTGCTGCGCAGGATTTCTGCAGCTCTTGATCGCAAACATTTTAGATAGAACACCCGTATGCAAAGTGAGAGCTATGGTCTTCCCCCTTAAGTCGAGGGAAAATTCGCAGCGCAGGATTTGTGCATCCCTTCAACGCAAACGGTGTTTTGCATGACCCGTGTGCATCCACGTACAAACAATTTGGTAAGATTTGCATCTGTCATATTGGGTATATTGCCATTTGTCAAACTGGAAATATTGACATTTGTTGATCTAGTAACATTGCCATTTGTCAATCCTTGTAACACTGCGATTTGTCAAAATATGCAGCTAAATATCACTAGCACTATCTAATTTTTGCAACTAAAATCACTAGCACTGTTCATATGGACACCACTAGCAGGCGTGAGTTGATGGACGCATATGCAAATATACCATTGATTACATACAACAAGTCATCAACCCACAATGACAACGAGGATACATGTTGGATTATAGATCATTTCCAACAAAACATTCTAGTAAAGTAAAGTTTTTCTCACACAACAAATAAGAAAGCGATGAAATGAACTTCAGCTCAACCACTCATCAGCGTTGGAAACGCTTGCTTTGAACCAGAAGTGATTCTCTGGGAAGGGTCATCTACTGTTAATCTCAAGACTAATGCAGGACTGATCATCCAGGCTGAAGCGGCCTATTTCAATACCCATATTGTGATAACCACGGTAGGGAAGCATAGCAATGTCTGAGGTATAGATACAACTACTTCTCATAAATGGTAGTAACGTTGTGTCAACAGCAGCTGGATCGCCTTTCACCATCATTGGATAGGTTTGTCCAAGGAAGAGCGGGTTTTCTCCAAGACTATCAATACTGAACCAGGGAGAAGGTGTTGGCGCTAGCACACTAGTATCCATCCCGAATACCCTGCAACAGATGTTGGAATAGGTCCGGAGAGTGCGACCATGCGAGAAAACACCTGCTTCCTTACTAACATCAGCAGTGCCCTGTATATAGACAAGAAGAGGTGATCCATCGGTATAAGTTGCCAGGCACCACTGAGTATATGGGTCCTGCTCGTGATCATCACCATCGTCATCTCCCTCTTGGTTATAAATTTTTTGAAGTATAGGTGGTGGAATGTTCATAGGACCTTGGAAACACAAGAAGGTTAATTAGTAAAGGGAAACTAGCTAGCTAACCCGCATGCATGTGGATGAAACAATTATAATTACACTATAAGACAAACGTACCGAAACCATAAGGATTCCATGCAAAAACAGTGCCACGAGTGGTGGCAGCAAACACAAGACCCTCGTATTGAATTGCATCACAGTACTCATCCATGTACAAAAATTGATTTTTGAGTAATATCCATCGAGTTGTGGAAGCAAGGACGGCAACAAGCTTGTCGAACATAGCAACAACTTCATAGTTCGTGTAATTCCAAGAGCGGTTGGGAACTCGACAAATTGCTATCTTCCGTAGACGACAGTCACCATGATCATATTTGAACGTACGTAGAATACCGGTGTGCTCAACTTCAGGGCAGTCTGAGATTTTTTGAAGTGGAACCCGGTGACGAGTGTACACATTCACAAGTTCCCACTCGCAGTTGTACCCAATATAAACAACCCAATCTCCATTTGCGCCTGCCCAAGCCTTACGCTCAAGCGATGGCATCTTAACATCACACGTATCATTATCAAGCGGCATCAATTTGCACAAGGCGAGGCTTACGTCGTCCCCGCGCCAGTGATCAGGGTCACGGCGAAGAAGATAGGGGAGATCATACCGCTCCTGGACCCTTGGGTTGCTTGTAATGATGTTATTATTTGAGTCAAGAATGGTCTTGAACGAACTTGCCATGCTAGCCGAGGTGATGACGTCGCACCGATCAATGAGTTCCTCCACCACGTCATCTTTCAGATCGAGGCAAGAATAACGGGGTCGTTTCCAGCCTGTTCCCTCCATGCAGAAGACAATCAAACAATGGCAGAAGGAAAGGGTGAAGGCAAATGGAGGGAGGAAGAGCGTGCAATAGGAGTTCCTAATCGAGAGGGAAAGGCGAAGAGGCGGCGGACGTTTGCCACGGTACAAGAAGAGGCTAGTGGGACCGAACGGTTGCCACAGAGGTCACACACTGACGACAAGGCCGAGTGAACCGCATGCCGTATATCGCACACACCTTGATCTGGCTGACCATTTCTTTTGTGTTGCCTAATCACAAACAGTTCATCCGAGTGAACCGTATGCTGTATATCGCACACGCCTTCATCTGGCTGCCCATTTCTTTTGTGTTGCCTCATCGCAAATAGTTAATTAAACTGAACCGTATGCCCTGCAGCACACACGCAACTAAAATATGAACCGTGTTTCATGCATCCGTCATCGCAAATGTTTTGCACCTTTTTTGACAGGTTTTTTACACCACCGTTTGCGATTATTGCATCGCACACAGTTTCGTCGAAGGGTCTCTGGTCGTAGTGTTGCGTTAGCAGCATCCTGCAGTAGTGAGCAGACTTATTATAAGGAATATCACCTTCATCAAATCTATAGAGATAATTTACCTTTACTACCTGTGTCGGGTTATCAAGACTATGTATTTCTTCAATAGGTGGTAAATTCTTAACATCTTCAGCTTTAATACCTTTTTCTTTCATAGATTTCTTTGCCTCTTGCATATCTTCGGGACTGAGAAATAGAATACCCCTCTTCTTTGGAGTTGGCTTAGGAGGTGGTTCAGGAAGAGTCCAATCATTATCATTACTCAATATGTTATTCAATAATACTTCAGCTTGTTCAACAGTTCGTTCCCTGAAAACAGAACCAGCACAACTCTCTAGGTGGTCCCTAGAAGCATCGGTTAGTCCATTATAAAATATCTCAAGTATTTCATTTTTCTAAGAGGATGATTAGGCAAAGCATTAAGTAATTAGAGAAGCCTCTCTTCTTCAATTTGCACAAAGTTAAATATTTCCTGTAAAACAGCTTGTTTCTTATGAGCAGGAAAATATTTTTCAGAGAAGTAATAGATCATATCCTGGGGACTACGCACACAACCAGGAGCAAGAGAATTAAACCACATCTTAGAATCACCCTTTAAGGAGAAAGGAAACAACTTAAGAATATAGTAATAGCGATTTTTTTCCTCATGAGCAAATAGGGTGGCTATATCATTCAGTTTAGTAAGATGTGCCACAACAGTTTCAGATTCATAACCATGGAAAGGATCAGATTCAACCAAAGTGATTAACTAAGGATCGACAGAGAACTCATAATCCTTATCAGTAACAAAGATAGGTGAAGTAGCAAACTTAGGATCATATTGCATTATAGCATTCAGAGATTTTTTTCCACTTGCATAGTAATTTCTTAAGATCATCTCTATCCTTACAAGCAAGAAATTCCCTAGCTACCTCTCCATCCATAACATAACCCTCATGTATAACAGGTAATTCATATCTAGGAGAGCTAGGTCTAGCAAGTGTTTCAAAGTGTTTAGTTTCAATAATTTCATTAGTTTCAGAAATATCATCTTCATTAGCATTCTCAGCATTTTTAGCTCTAGCAAGTTGTTCATCAAGAAATTCACCAAGTGGCACAGTATTATCAAGCAAAGCAGTAGTATCATCACGAGCATCATGCATAGCAGAAGTAGCATCATCAATTACTTGCGACATATCAGAATCAATAGCAGGTGTAGGTGTCGCAAGCTTACTTAAAACAGAAGGTGACTCAAGTACATAGCTAGATGGCAGTTCCTTACCTCCCCTCGTAGTAGAGGGAAAATCTTGGTTCTGGTATCTTTCAGATTCCTCATAGTGATCAACAGATATAAATCCCAAGTGACTCAGAGAATAGAGTTATGCTCCCCGGCAATGGTGCCCGAAAAAGATCTTGATAACCCACAAGTATAGGGGATCGCAACAATTTTCGAGGGTAGAGTATTCAACCCAAATTTACTGATTCGACATAAGGGGAGCCAAATAATATTCACGAGTATTAGCAGTTGAGTTGTCAATTCAACCACACCTGAAAGACTTAATATCTGCAGCAAAATAGTAGCAAAGTAGTATGGAAGTAACGATAACAGTGGCAAAGTAACAGTAGCAGTTTTGTAGTGATTGTAATAACAGTAGCAACGAAAGTAACTTAGCAAAGATCAATATGTGAAAAGCTCGTAGGCATTGGATCGGCAATGATAATTATGTCGGATAATATTCATGATGTAGCAGTCATAACCTAGGGTGACACAGAACTAGCTCCAATTCATCAATATAATGTAGGCATGTATTCCGTATATAGTCATACGTGCTTATGGAAAAGAACTTGCATGACATCTTTTGTCCTACCCTCCCATGGCAGCGGGGTCCTAATGGAAACTAAGGGATATTAAGGCCTCCTTTCAATAGAGAACTGGACCAAAGCATTAGCACTTAGTGAATACGTGAACTCCTCAAACTACGGTAATCACCGGAAAGAATCCCAATTATTGTCACCTTGGGGTATGCGGATCATAACTCGTAATAGGTGTCTACAACTTGCAAGATAGGATCAAGAACACAAATATATTCATGAGAACATAATAGGTTCAGATATGAAATCATGGCACTCGGGCCCTAGTGACAAGCATTAAGCATAGCAAAGTCATATAGCAACATCAATCTCAAAACATAGTGGATACTAGGGATCAAACCCTAACAAAACTAACTCGATTACATGATAAATCTCATCCAACCCATCACCGTCCAGCAAGCCTACGATGGAATTAATCCCTCTCGGCAGTGAGCATCATGAAATTGGTGATGGAGGAAGGTTGGTGATGATGATGGCGACGGATCCCCCTCTCCGGAGCCCAAAACAGACTCCAGATCTGCCCTTCCGATGAAGAACAGGAGGTGGTGGCGGCTGCGTATAGTAAAACGCGATGAATACTTCTCTCCCCGAATAGGTTTATATAGAGTTGGAGTTGAGGTCAGAGGAGGTCCAGGGGGCCTACAAGCCCTCTAGGCGCGCCCCAGGGCGGGCGCCCCCCAGGCTTGTGGCCTTTGGGTGGAACCCCTCTAGTTAATTCTTGTGCCAGTATTTTTCATATATTCCACAAAAAATCTCCGTAAATTTTCAGGTCAATCTGAGAACTTTGATTTCTGCACAAAAATAACACCATGGCAATTCTGCTGAAAACAGAGTCAGCCCGGGTTAGTTCAATTCAAATCATGCAAATTACAGTCCAAAACAAGGGCAAAATAGTTTGGAAAAGTAGATACGGTGGAGACGTATCAGTGTCACAAGTTTGTTTTCGCATATACGCAATTGCTATCTTGGTTCGAGCATTTTGCATAAGTGGCCAATGTAAGATATCAAAAGAGCAAGAAAGAAAAGCTTGTAAACAAAAGAAAAAGATAATCGAAGAGCTTTTAAGCAAGTGCAATAGCATCATCACATCACCTATCGTATTGCCATATTTGATCATCTTGAATCATCGTGAGAAAACTCATTAGGACATCATACAGATAGCATACTTGAGATAGAAGTCGATGCATTTTTACTTTGTAGGTTGTGCACAAGTCTCATATCCGCCTATTGAGCAATCGTGCTAGTGTCTCTCTAGTGTTGTGCAACAAGAGCATTTTCAGTGGATTCCACATTTTGAGCTCATTCCTTGGTTGCACGAACCCATTTATCTATCTGCGCGTGTGTCTCCGTGTTCTACATATTACTATTGGTCTACTCGTTTCACTTGCGAATTTGCGAATCTCTGATACGTCCATTTTGCATCATGTTTTCTTACGGTTATTTACGATCTTTTTATTCATAATAATGCTTTTTGTAGTAATTCTAATGCCTTTTCTCTCATAATTTGCAAGGTACATACCAAGAGGGAGAATTCCGGTAGCTGGAAATCTGGACCTGGAAAAGCTACGTCAGGCCACCTATTCTGCACAACTCCAAACAAGCTAAAACTTCACGGAGATTTCTTATGGAATATTTGAAGAATATTGGAGCAAATAACTACCAGAGGGGACCCACCAGGTGGGCACAACCCACCTGGGCGCGCCAGGGAGCCTAGGCGCGCCCTGCTGGGTTGTGCTCACCCAGGCCCACCTCTGGTGCCCATCTTCAGGTATATAGGTCATTTTGACCTAGAAAAAATAAGGGGAGGACTTTCGGGACGGAGCGCCGCCGTCTCGAGGCGGAACTTGGGCAGGAGCACTTTTGCCCTCCGGCGGAGCGATTCCGCCGGGGAACTTCCCTCCCGGAGGGGGAAATCATCGTCCTCATAATCACCACCAACTCTCCCATCTTGGGGAGGGCAATCTCCATCAACATCTTCAACAGCACCATCTCATCTCAAACCCTAGTTCATCTCTTGTATTCAATCTTGTTACCGGAACTATAGATTTGTGCTTGTGGGTGACTAGTAGTGTTGATTACATCTTGTAGTTGATTACTATATGGTTTATTTGGTGGAAGATTATATGTTCAGATCCATTATGCTATTTAATACCCCTCTGATCTTGAGCATGATTATCATTTGCGAGTAGTTACTTCTGTTCTTGAGGTCACGGGAGAAATCATGTTGCAAGTAATCATGTGAACTTGGTATGTGTTCGATATTTTGATAGTATGTATGTTTTGATTCCCTTAGTGGTGTCATGTGAACGTCGACTACATGAAACTTCACCATATTTGGGCCTAAGGGAATGCATTGTGGAGTAGCAATTAGATGATGGGTTGCGAGAGTGACAGAAGCTTAAACCCCAGTTTATGCGCTATTCCGTAAGGGACCCATTGGATCCAAAAGTTTAATGCTATGGTTAGAAATTATTCTTAATACTTTTCTCGTAGTTGCGGATGCTTGCGGGAGGGTTAATCATAAGTAGGAGGTTTGTTCAAGTAAGAACAGCACCTAAGCACCGGTCCAGCCACATATCAAATTATCAAAGTACCGAGCACGAATTAAACCAACATGATGAAAGTGACTAGATGAAATTCCCGTGTACCCTCAAGAACGCTTTGCTTATCATAAGAGACCGTTTTGGCATGACCTTTGCCTCAAAAGGATTGGGCTACCTTGCTGCACTTTTGTTACTACTATCGTTACTTGCTCGTTACAAATTATATTGCTATCAAACTACTCTGCTACTTACAATTTCAGCACTTGCAGACATTACCTTACTAAAAACTACTTGTCATTTCCTTCTGCTCCTCGTTGGGTTTGACACTCTTACTTATCAAAAAGAGCTACAATTGATCCCCTATACTTGTGGGTCATCAATCTCTTTCAACATTATTGAATCTGGCTAACAATTGCATAAATTTTGTGCCACCATCCTCACCAAGCTACTCCAAAGGCTTTACTTATGTATGTGTGAGAATTGACAAGATCTGGTACCAATTGTGCTATTTCCATAATACATTATTGGTGATCATTGATCCATATTCAACATCGGATAAGGTACATTTGGCCTAGTTCTTCCTTTCTTCCACTCACATATTTTCTTGAGATGATGGATAGGCAAGGTACTTCTACCAACCCACTCTTCATCGAGCAAGAAGAGGACCCAAACAACTACGTCACCAAGCAACACCTATTCGGCACACAAAGAGCTTTGCATCAAGAGAAGGAAGCATTGAGCGACCACATCGACCTACTCACTACTGAATTGCAACAATCCGAGCTACGTACAAGAGACTACTTCGACAACAAGCTTTTCACACACATGGAAGAGATCGACGCAAGGATGTCTACTCAAATGGAGGAATTTCATGCCTTGTTGGTCAACCGTTCTTCTATGACATCGTCATCATCAAGATGATCCCACTCAAGCCGGCATTCTTCGGAATCTTCTTCCGACACAAGTCTTCCCCGAGCTCGTCCACATCATCGCCAAAACCATGAAGATCATCAAGCTCCCCAAAACCCATTTCATGGCAATGGTTTACCAGACCACCTACGAGAATGTGAGCGACTTCATCATCAAGCTAATGATCCAATGGAACAAGACAAGCTCCACGACGCCAACCTCAATAACAAGAAAACCAAGATGGCGGTGCCCATCAACAAGAACGACAACGCTATGAGGAACAAGCCCAACAAGCTCAGCGTTCTCTAAAAGAAGTGACACAAGCCGTCAATGAGCGCAACCGCCAAGTATGTCTACAAGAAGAGGCCCTCCAACGAGAGTGACAAGAAGAAGACGCATGTCTTGAGGAGCGCCAAGAGATGAGGAACCGTGCAAGAATCCCTCAATGTCAAGCTATTCAAGAGGAGACGAGGAGCAAGCGCTTGAAGATCCTCCTCCATGACAAGAGCGTCATCACCATCAACAACAACATAATGACGAGCAACGCTACGGCAAGCTCAAGTTCACCATGCCTAAGTTCTCCAGAAGCAATGATCCTGAAGACTACCTTTCATGGGCATTGAAGGTCGTCAAGATCTTTCGCGTACACAACTATGAAGAATAAAAGAAGATTGCGATGGCATCTCTTGAGTTCCAAGACTATGTCCTCATTTGGTGGGAGCCAGTCATTGAGAGGTGAGAAGCAAAAGGTGACCCACCCACCACAAATGGAACCAAATGAAGGATGTCATGTGAGCATGCTTTGTGCCAACATATTATAGTCGAGATCTCTTCAAGAAATTGCAACTCCTCAAGCAAGGCACCAAGTCCGTTGAAGAGTATTACAAGGAAATGGAGATCGCCATGATCCGAGCCAATGTCATGGAAGATGAGGAGAAAACCATGGCACGATTCTTGAATGGACTCAACCACCCTATCAAGAAGATGGGGATTTCCAACCGTACTCGAACCTCCTCGAGCTAGTGCACCAAGCTACCAAGGCGGAGCGGCAAGTGCAATATGATTATAAGTACACCAAGTACTCTTCCAAGACCTACGGTTCATACAATCAAGCTTCAACGACTACAACGCCTTCTACCTCGATGAAACCTACACCAAGCAATGGTGACAAGTGAATTTACAAGAAATCTTCGACATCTTCAAGTCGTGCTCCTACTACAAGCAACTTCAAGCTGAGAGCTTCATCATCAACTACTCCAATGGATGAGACCGTCAAGACGAGTTCCATCTAATGCTTCACATGTCAAGGTCGAGGCCACAAGACATTTGAGTTCCCCACTCGGTGCACCATGATCGCCAACGACGACGGCACCAATGACTCCATGAGTGAGGAAGAAATCGATGCACTTGATCATGTGGCCATGCATCGACGAGTGAATGAAGATGAAGATGATCAAGTCTTTTGCGACAATGATTCAAGCCCCGCTCTTGTTGTTTCCAAGGTCTTCACACTTCAACACCAACAAGACGAGGACTAACATTGCCACATCTTCCACACCAAAGCGGGCATCAATGGACGTTCCGTAAAGGTCATCGTCGACGGAGGAAGTTGCCACAGTTTAGCAAGTGAAGAGCTATGTTCCAAGCTATAATTGGTCAAGATGAAGCATCCTCGTCCCTATAAGGTCCAATGGCTTAGCGACTCTGGCACCATTCAAGTGGAGCAAACCGTTCAAGTCTCCTTCAAGATTGGAGCATATGAAGACACATTGGGGTGTGATGTGGTTCCCATGTACGTTTGCCACCTCCTACTTGGACGACCTTGGCAATTCGACCGTGGCATCATCCACAATGGGTGAAACAATCACTGACACCTACATTGGTGTAAGGACTTCGGATCCGAGGATGTCCTCAGATGTGGAATCAACCTGGAAGATAGAAGTGTCAAGTTTTTTGAACTCGCCTGCGAAACCGAAGACCGAAGATGAAGCCACGACTCCGAGGAGCCGATCGATGTCTTCAGCTTGAAGACCAGTTCAGGGGCTATTGACGGTTTCCCAAATTAGGGGGTGCTAACCACGTCGACCCCCCAATCATGGGCTGGTCCAAGAATCCCCGGACAACCGACAAGTGGGCCATGTTTGCCATGCCCCACGGCGTACTCAAGATGGAATCCTCTGAAGATTTGGCACATACTCCGAGACACATTTTGAATCATCGGCATGTTTATCCCTTGGTCTAATTGAACTACATGTAATCCTAGCTACTCCCGGTGCCTATGTAAGCCAATGGGTTTAGCCCATAGGTTACATTCATACACATACGATCTCGACGTAGATCACCTTGTACTTTGTACCCCATCCAAAATTAATACAACAGAAGCAGGATGTAGGGTTTCACCTAAACCTGGGTAAAACATCATGTCCCTCTTTATCCTATTACCATCTAGCCAATATCACCTGCTTGGGACCCCCCTACCCGAGATCCGCCGGATTCAACTCCGAAAAGGAGGAGGCACCAAGCTAACAATGTTAACAGCACCTACACACAAACAAATAAAATTGGTTGCAGCCAACAATAGCAAGGAGGTTGTCAATCCCCTTATTCTTGCTAGTTACAAGATTAAAAGCAAATAGATAGTGATAGGGCAAACAACAAGAAAGTGAAAGAGAAAATTGTAGGAGCTTTTGTATTAATGGAGAATAGACCCGGAGGCCTTATGTTCACTTGGCATCTCTCTCGAAAGCAGATAGTGGTATGGTAACAAATTATAGTTGGGCAATTGACAGAAGGGTGGCAATTCATAATTATGATCATTCATGGCATAATCTCACATAGACATTACGTCCGTGATAAGTAAACCGTTAAATTTACTGACATCTAGTACTATACTCCACCCCAAGACCGCTATTCAGCATGCATCTCAAAGTATTAAGTTTGCAAGAAACAGAGTAACGCAATAAGCGAGATGACATAATGTAGACAGAAAGAAACCTAGCAATAAGATTAATCCACATCATTTTATCCTTAGTGGCAACAATACATACGTGCCTTCATCCTTTTTGTCACTCGACAAGATCACCGCAAGATTGAAGCCACTAATATGGACCACTCCCTCTGAAGAAAAAAATCATCTATTTTGGCCAGAGAAGACACATAGATCGGAAAGCATACATGACTATAAAATTACGTGGTAAAGAAACTTCAAGAGATTCAACTAAATTTAATAAACAAGTTGATCATAAGTCCACAATTCATCGAATCCAAGAAAACACACCACAAGAATTACATTGGATTGATCTTAGAGGAGATCATTGTATTGAGGATCAAAGAGAGAGAGAGAGAGAGAGAGAGAGAGAGGAGGGAGAGAGAGAGAGGAGGGAGAGAGAGAGTCGTCTAACTACTACTATGAACCCGTAGATCCTAATGGAACTACTCACACATCATCATGGAGACAACAAGGTTGACGAAGATGGCCTCCCAATGGCTTCCCCCTTCGGCAGAGCACCGGAACAGGGTTCCAGATGGGATCGCATTGGAAGATAGGATTGCGGCAATGGTAAAATTCTTTCGGGTTCACTTCTGAGGGTTGCGGAATACTGGGTATTTATAGGCTTGGAATTAGGTCAAACAGAGCCACTAGGGCCCCACAAGCTAGGGTGGCGCGGCCAAGGGTAGGCCGCGCCCCTTGGTTTGTGGGACCTGTGTGCATCATATGGTCTTCTCCCTAAGCTTCTAGGGTCTCTTATTTCCCATAGAAAACTTTCATAAAATTTCATCGTGTTTGGACCTTCCTAGGTATGGTTTTTAATGCAGAAAACATGAACTGACATTGGGCACTAAACTAATAAGTTAGTCCAGAAAACTAATATAAAATGCATACAAAAGTGATAATATAATAGCATTTAACAATAAAAAATTATAGATACATTGGAGATGTATCATCGGCTAGGCGCCGAGGCCGGACGGGTTCACATCAGAGTTTCTTCGCAGTGCATGGAGTGTGATCAAGCAATACATCCTTGCCGTCTTTGACTAACTATACTCCTTGAATGGCCTAGGCTTCCATAAAATTAATTAGGCGCTTATAACCTTGTTGCCGAAGAGGCCTGCTGCGGAATCCCTCTTCGACTACCGCCCTATAAGCCTTGTACACCTAATTGGCAAGCTCTTTGCGAAGGCTCTCTCCCTTCGATTGGCTCCGAGGCTTGGTGCCATGGTCTCCACCAATAAAAGTGCATTCATCGACGGGCGTTCCATCCATGATAACTTCTTGCTAGTCCAGCAAACGACACGGTTGCTCCATAACATCAAGGCTCAAAGGATGCTTCTGAAGCTCGACGGCAAGGGCATTTGACTTAGTATCTTGACCGTTTCTCATTGAGATTTTGGAGCACTTGGTTTTTGCGAGCATTGGCAAGAATGGATTTCCATCATCCTCTTCCCGGCCTCCACACGTGTCCTAATGAATGGGAACCCCGACCCGCCAATCCCACACAAGTGTGAGTTTCTCCAGGGAGATACCTTACCTCCAATGATGTTCGTGCTCGTGATCGACGTTCCCAACACCATCATCCAAGCCGAGGTGCAACAGGGCATCTTGCACTGGCTAACCTATGAGGCACGTGGCATCAAGCATTTCGCTATACACCGATGACATCGTCGTGTTCTACCATCCTGATGAGCATGATGCCCAAGCTATCAAGGGGATCCTACAGATCTTCAATGATGTGTTGGGTTTGCACATGAACTACGCCAAGTGTTCGACAACTCCAATCCAATGCTCGGAGGCCAAGACTGAATCCTTCTCTACCCTTATGGCCTCCCAGATTGCCAAGTTCTCGGTGGCATATCTTGGGCTCCCGCTCTCCATCCAGAAGCTGACTCGTACTGATCTTCTTCCCCTTGGGGGCAAGCTTGGGTGCAATCTCTTCACTTGGCGTGCCTGCATGCTCTCCCTTGGCAGCAGGCTCACGCTCGTCCGGCATGTTCTTTGTGCCATGCCCACACACTTCCTAGTGGCCATCGTTGTCAGCCAATCTGTCCTAGCTAAGGTGAACAAAATCATCAGAGGCTTTCTTTGAGATGGGCGTAAGGAGGCCATTGGCGGCCAATGTTGCGTGAATTGGGCGAGGGTGTGCCACCCCACCTTCTTGGGAGGGCTCGATGTGCAAGATCTGCAGAGGGCCGGCATTGCCTTGAGCACACGCTGGCTGTGGCTGCAGCAGACAGACCCCACGCTCGCATGGAGCCACCTGCACTTACGTTATGACCCCGAGGCATTGCAGTTTTTCATGATTCCACATCCTAGTCTCTAGGGGACGGAAACTCATGTTGTTTTTGGACCAAACCATGGCTTTCTGGTACCTCCATCGCTAACATTGCACCTCTGTTCATGCTATGGTTCCCAAGCAGTGTTGACGTGATCGTACGATGCGCCAAGGTCTTATCGATTGTGCTTGGGTGCATGACATCCAAGGTGGCCTGGGACCGGCCGCGCTGGTTCAATGCGTTGACATGTGGAGGCGCGTTCCCTTCATCACTCTATCTGACAAGCCGGAGACCCTGCAATGGCGGTGGTCGGTGTCGGGCAGCTACTCCACCAAGTCTTCCTATCTGGCCATGTTCCAAGGACTGACTCAGGACCCGAACTGACGCGTCAACATCGGCACCTCTCCGCATCAAGGTTTTTAGCTTGCTTTCCAAGATCGATGTTGGACGACAGATCGCCTTGCTAGGTGATAACCCACAAGTATAGGGGATCAGTTGTAGCCTCTTTCGGTAAGTAAGAGTGTCGCACTCAACAAGGAGCAAAATGTAGAACAAATATTCCCTCAAGTTCTATCGACCACCGATACAACTCTACGCACACTTAACGTTCGCTTTACCTAGAACAAGTATGAAACTAGAAGTACTTTGTAGGTGTTGTAGGATAGATTTGCAAGATAATAAAGAGCACGTAAATAGAAACTAGGGGCTGTTTAGATAAAGAAACAATTAAGTTAGTTTAACGAGTGCGGAAAAGTGGTGGTAGGAGTTGCGGAATTGTCCCTAAGCAATTGACTACGTTACTAGACCGATAGCAAGTTTTATGTGGGTTGCTAGCATGACATACCTTACTTGGAATTCTATGCACTTATGATTGGAACTATTAGCAAGCATCCGCAACTACTAACATTCATTAAGGTAAAACCCAACCATAGCATTAAGATATATTGGTCCTCCTTCAATCTCGTATGCATCAATTTTTATGCTAGGGAAGCTGCTATCACCCTTGCCCTCCAATACATAGTCCTATCAACATACAACTAACCCTATGGTGTGATCCACGCGTGCGCTCATATGATGGGCACCAAAGGATAGCAACATAAACACAAGCAAATTAAACCAATCATAGCAATTCACCAATCACCGATAGGACAACAAAAATCTACTCAAGCATCATAAGATGGCAACACATCATTGGATAATAATACGAAGCATAAAGCACCATGTTCAAGTAGATGGTACAACGGGTTGCAAGAGAGTGGACCGCTGAATATAGATGGGGGAAGGTGATGAAGATGTTGGGGAAGATGACAGGTATGTTAGTGTAGATCGCCGTCACACGATGATTGCCCCGGCGGCGTTCCGGCGCCACCGGGAGAGAGGAGGAGAGAGCCCCCCTCCTTCTTGTTCCTTGACCTCCCCCCTAGATGGGAGGAGGGTTTCCCCTCTGTTCCTTGGTCTCCATGGCGGCGGAGGGGCGGGAGCCCCTCCGAGATTGGATCTCTCTCTCTCTCTCTGTTTCCTTCTATTTGTGCGTTTTCAGATTCTGGCCTTTCACCGTTTCTTAAATTCCCGGAGATCCGTAACTCCGATTGGGCTGAAATTTTAACATGATTTTTATCCGGATATTAGCTTTCTTGCGGAGAAGGAAGGGCGCCAACCGCCTTACGGGATGGCCACAAGGGTCCAGGGCGCGCCCTACCCCCTGGGGGCGCCCTTGTGGCTTGTGGGCCCCTCGGGCATCGTATCGCGTTGATTCTTTTTTCAAAAAATCACATATATTCCAAAAAAATCTCCGTAAGTTTTTATCGCGTTTGGACTCCGTTTGATATGGATTTTTTGCGAAACAAAAAATGCAACAAACAGGACTGGCACTGGGCACTGGATCAATATGTTAGACCTAAAAATAGTATAAAAAGTTGTCAAAAGTATATGAAAGTTGTGAAATATTGGCATGAAACAATCAAAAATTATAGATACGACGGAGACGAAAATCTGCACCATCTGCTCGCAAGCTGCCCTTCTTGAGGTAGGTTTGGCACGATGTGCTGGCCTGGTGTCGTTCCATAGCCTCAATCCCCGGCAACACGGTGACCTTCTCCGAGTGCTGGATGACGATCTCACATCATGCCCCAATGGTTATCATTGTGGGCTCTCCCCTCTCATCATGCTGACTGCGTGCTGCTTATAGTGTCACCGTAATGCTTGCATCTTTGATGGCATGCGGCCTTTCACATCAAGCGTCCTGCAGGAAATCCAAGACCAAGCACGGCTATGGGCAAGGGCAGATGCTAAAGGACTGATATCATCCTTTGTGAGACGTAGTTCTTAGTCTTCGTGGCCTTCGTGAGACGTAGTCCTTGGTCTTTGTGGGGTAGAACATCCCACTCACCTTGTATGCTCTCGTCACCGTGTAATGCCATTGCACTTGTATCACATGATTGTACCAACACTTTGTACTGGTTTTCCAACTTTTTTTTTCAATGGAAAGATACACAATCTTTGTGTATTCGCGAAAAAAAAAGCTTCGCAGCCTGCATTAGTCTGGATATGCAACTGATTACTTTTGGTTAATTATGCATCGCTATCCAACTGCATGAGCCGATGAAAGAAAGAACCGTGATTTAGCAGTAAATGGAGAATCAACAATGTTGTTTTAATCACTAGAAATATTATGTCCCCGTTGCAAGACAAATATTATTGAAAGCCTACAAATGTTATTTGTAGCATATATAGTAGTATTGAAAGCCTACAAATCGAAATTCCAATCACGCGGATGGCCACAAATTGTCTCGTTCGCGCGCTAAATGGAGAAGGTAGGGATGACACTCACACCCCGTCGTTCTTGCTGCCGCGGCCACGCGGTGCCCAGAACTTGAGCCTGACCTCCCGCTTCTCCAGCATCTTCTCCACCTCCTCGATGGGGAGTCCCTTGGTCTCCGGCACGCAGACGAGCACGAAGGCGAGCGCTGCCACGGACAGGCAACCGAAGATGAGGAACGTCCACGCGGGGCCGATGGCCCCCGTCAGCGTCAGGAACGACTGCGCCACTACGAGGTTGGACACCCAGTTCGCGGTCGCCGCCACGCCACCGCACACACCGCGGTGCCGCAGCGGGTAGATCTCTGAGTTGACGATCCAGGGCACCGTGCCCATCCCCGGCGAGAAGAAGGCGATGTACAGAGCCAGCCCCACCATCGCCAACCAACCGTATCGGCTCGGGCAGCCGCGCGTGTACCACAGTCGCCCCTCGCCGTGGCACGCGTCGCGCACCGTCGCGTTCGACAGCAGGCACGCGCCCGGGAGCAGCTTGCTGCCGGCGCCGGACGCGCAGAAGCCGCACTCCGTCGAGCTGGCCTTGAGGCACCGGGTGCAGTCCCAGCCGGAGCTGCTCGTCCGGTAGTCCGGGCATGTGAGGGAACCATCGAAGTGTCTGGTATCGGCGCTGCCGACGGCGGGCGAGTGTGTGGTGGTCTGGTGGAACACCGCGGAGAGCAGGGCAAGCGACGCGATGACGCCGACGAGGCTGATCACCAGCAGCTTCCTCCGGCCGGTGCGGTCGATGAAGTAGATGCTAACGATGGAGCCGAGCGCGTTGAGGCCGGAGGTGACCAGCGAGAGCGCGAGCGCCGTTTGGTTGGAGGCGAACCCGGCGAGCTGCACGATGCTCGGGCTGTAGTACATCACGGTGTTGATACCCACGAGCTGCTGGAACACCTGCAGCCCGACGCCGGCCACCAGCGCCCGCCGCACAGTTGGCGTCTTCACCAGCGCCGTCAGGCTTACCTTCTCCGACGAGCCCCGCTCCCGCGCCTCCGCCTCCACCGACTCCTTCAACTCCTGCATCTCCCTCGTCACCTCTTCCTCGGCCATGTATATCTTACGCAGGATCGCCTCTGCTTCCTCCACCCTCCCCTGACATCATCGGTAATTAAGTTCGTCCGTTCATGTAAAGAGTTGGCACAACTTTCTAGTTCAAGGAAAGAATTGATCTTCTAAATAAACAATTAGTACTACCCAAAACTAACCTTTCTGTAAAGCCATCTTGGCGATTCGGGGAGGAAGAGCATGAGGACGAACTGGAACACGGCAGGGAGGCCGGCGACTCCGAGCATCCACCTCCACGTCCCCGGCGCCTTGGTGAACGCGAGGTTGATAAGGTAGGACAAGAACTGGCCGCCGGTGATGAGGAAGCCGTTGGTACTGACGAGCGCGCCCCTGATCCTCGCCGGCGACGCCTCGGAGATGTAAAGCGGCGCCGTCATGGATGCCATGCCGACGCCTAGGCCGACGAAGACGCGGCCGACCACGAGCTGCACGGGGCCCGTCGCCGAAGCCATGACCACCGCGCCCGCGAAAAAGAGCAGGTCGGCCACGAGGATGGACGTCCGCCGCCCGAACCTGTCGTTGGTCCAGCCGCCGACCGCCGCGCCGATGATGGCGCCGGCCACCGCCATGCTCACGATCATTTCCTGCAGCAGCCATAAACTCCATACTGATTAGCAAACGTACGAAAGTGCACCAATACATCAATTCTTATGAGTCTGTTTCGGCCAAGGAGAAGAAGAATTGGATGTTTTAATTACCTGAAGCCATGTGTTCTTGTCGACGGAGCGGAAATCGTCGCGGATGTAAAGCAGTGCCCCTGAAATGACACCGGTGTCGTAGCCGAAGAGGAGGCCGCCGATGCCGGCGGAGAAGGCGAGGCGGAGGACGTAGGGGTTCCGCCAGGAGAGGGAGAAGCACTCCCTGAAGGCCGAGCCGTCGAACCCGTGAGCGCCGCCCTCCATGGCCGCCGGCCAGCCGGATGCCACTCTCTAATCTGTATCTTTTCTCGCTCCTCCTTGGAATGCTCAGTGCTTACGGATGGATGAGGAAGACCGGGTTGGACTGGCACCTACTACTAGTGTGTGTACGTACTCCCTAGGAGTAGTACATGTATACAGACAGGCGCACGCATACAACATTGATTGTCAATTATCCATGTCACGGGTGTGGACGAATAATTGACCATAATCGGAGGAAGATTCCAGTAGATAGGGGGCCGTTTCACTTTGACTGATTTGACAAAATGGATAGGATAGGATAGGGGGCCCATGCTGATTGTCATCTGATGGCGACGATTAGGGGCTAGAAAGCAATGACATTAGTCAGTTGGTACATCCAACCACCGGAGAAGAAGGCATCGTCCTCCCTGATGTGATTCCAAGCCATATTGGTGCTGGTGGAATGGCTGTCTGTTACCTGTCCATTTCAGCACAAGCTACCTGAAGAGCATCAAGCAATTCCACTAGTTTGCACGATTTCTGATCCTGATTTTTCGTTAGTAGCATGACAATAGAAATAAATTTCTAAATAAATAGACGAGCTGTATTTGGGGAACATCACTTCCGCATAATCAATAATTTATTGCCAATTTTAGGAAGCATTAATGAGTCTTTAATTACTTTGCTATGTTTGAGCGTTTTAAGAGTTGTTACCGAAAAAGACTTTAGCCCCGCTTTATATATAGAGCAACCCACATACAACCGATGCAAACCACACCTCACTCACCTAAGGCCAGATACAAAGGTGCGATAAACTACAACAACCACGCATCGAACGACTCGAAGTAGACTACAAGAGGACAGTAAGCATCACTACGAAGCCAATAGAGCACTTCCCGACGATACCGCGAAGAGGTAAAGTTGAGGGTCAACGACACCATGAACTCCAAGACGGTGCCTTCAGGAAGGATACGACCCCAAAGTGCCTACGTTACCCGATCCAAGAATCTAGATTTTCATCCGGAGCACGACAAAGAGAGAGCAGCAACTACAACGGAGACTTCAGGAAGGTGACGACGCCCACGGGCGCTGCCTCCGTGGGCCTGACCGAAGCCAGACAGGGCTTTCCCCCCGGCAAGCATGCTCCTCCTTCGGCCAAGTGCGGCCAGGCATGAGTACCACAACAACACACCTCCACGGACCGTCAAAAAGCAAGCCACCACACCGCCATGCGCCATGGTCGCTAGCTGCACGCACAAGAGCCGCAAGCTTAGCCCACAAGCACCACAACTCCCACCACTGAGCAGCCGCCCAGGAAACACGACGGCCCCAAGGGCCTCCATTGCTGCGAGTGATGAACCGACTGCAAGCTCCGACCGCCGATAGAGCCGATCACACCGATCGGGAGTCGCTAGGTCAGAGAAGAAGTGAAACGGGAGCGGACCATGTCGACAACCGGCAAACCTGCCGGTGACGGGTGGACCGACCGCATTGGTGCCACCAATCACTCCCACCACCTCTCCATACGCCACCCCATGTGGCGCCCAGCCGTAGCTCCCGGCCTGGATCTGCATCTGGCCCATCCCGGTTGTCGGGTTTACGATCCTGATAATGAGTACTAGGGGTACGGAAGAGGGGGCAGATCCTAGCTACGGCATAGGTGTAACACTCGGTGTTTAACGAGTTTAGGCCCCTCTTGGCGGAGGTAACAACCCTACGTCTCGTGCCCCGAGGCTTGGTTTTTCTTGATGGGGATGCTTACAGAGTTTGCTTAACCCCGGCTCGGGAGGAGGAGTGCAGCTTATATAGAGTGCGCTGCAGCCCCACGCTCTCCACGTCACCAGGGCACTTAATGCCATTAAATACAACAGTTACAGGTGTAAAGAGCCTCTACTACGGTAGTTACAGGTAACGGTAGCCTTGACTCTACTTTAAGGATGACTTAGGATTCCTCGACCGTTGTAGCTCCCATGCCATCCTTCCATCTCTCTAGTCCGAGCGGTGGTGGTCCAGTCGAGTGATGGGCGGCCGTCCGAGTGTCGTTGAGGTGTCCGAGTGGACCTCCTGGTATACGCATCTGAGTGCTAGTGTGGTCCAGAGACCTACCAATGATGGTGTGGGGCCCTAGGTGGGCCCCTTATGATGGGTCCTTGACCCTACCTGTAGTAGGTGACCTCATCATTAGCCTCCGAATCAGTTGAGTTTTCGTAGGACAAGCGGAGTGGTCCTTCGGTTAGGTCCGAGTGCTTCAGGGGCACTCAGAATATGTTTCTGAGTCGTGGTTCATTGCTCCTTGGACGAAAACACAACATATTATGGACTATATGTTTCCCTAGATGACCGAGTGTCATTGATTGCCGAGAAAAACCTAATGGGACTCATTTGTCTCCTGGAGGAGATAGACTTGGGGCCCGAGTGAGGGCATGCCATTACAACTCGAGCGATGACGCCAGCGCGTGGTCTGATTCTCTGGGGAGATGCCACTCCTTATCACAGGGGAACGCTAGCGCATGCCTTCTATGAGTCCAGATTTATGAGTCATGCGCCTTGGAGCCCAGTGAAAGGGCCAAGTCAACCCGTGGAGGGGCGTTAAGCTCGCCTCATAGCAATCCTAAAGAAGACTTCAGTCAGGTGTTTAACGTGGCCGAGTGCATGGGTCCTCGTGGAGGATGGTGAGTTGGATTGACGTGAGTCCTTTGAGAAAGGAACAACGAGCAATCAATCGGATCGATTTGCTCCAGAAATCTCGGGATTTGAATTTGTGCGCGCGCGCAAAAGTGGTAACGACGTGCATTAGTGGGGAAAGTGGGGGCTCGGCGCCACGATTTTCGCCCACGAAATCTGCCACGTGTCGCGGCTCCTCTGCGTGACGCCCCGTTGCGGGTGCCGTCGATCCAGAGATCAGCGACGCAGGATTTGGTCTGAGACTTTGTCTAAGATATAAAAGATTGGGGGACCGAGGTCGAGGCTCCAGATCCCCTTCTCTCTCCTTCGGCTCCTCCTCTTCTCCTCTCCACTCGAGCGCACAGAGCACCCGTAGCCATGGTGAAAGATTCCACAGTCAAGGCGGAGCAGGCAAAGAAGGCCGGGAAGGCCTCCTACTCAGGCTCCGGCGCGACGGTTGGATGTGTGTCGGGGGATTGGATCCTCTCGTACATCTCGGCCAAGCGGCTGGAGGACCTCGCTGCGGAAGGCTCATCCCAAAGGACGGGTGGATCCCCCTGAAGGCGGGGGAGGTTGAGCCGCCGCCCTAGGACGAGCGCATCCTGCTGGTCACCCACATCGAGAGGGGCTTCTCGTTGCCTCCCCATTCGTTCTTCCGGGCGTTCCTGGACTACTTCGGTGCGCAGCTCCACCATCTTCCCTCAAATGTTGTCATCTACCTCTCGGCCTCTGTCTCCCTCTGCGAGAACTTCCTCGGTTGCCACCCCCACTGGGGCCTCATCAAACACATCTTCACTTGTCGGTCGATGACGGTCAAGAAGGATTCGCCGACTGGCGAGTAGACCCACGTCACCCAACTGTGTGGGGGCCTGGGCATCCAGCTTCGGGACGGAGCACCTTCCCCAAGATGAGTTTTCCCGACTCAGTCAAGGGATGGCAGGGAACTTGGTTCTACTACAAGGACGTCCCCGGCGCCAACAACCAGTCGGGCCTCCCACCGTACTCAGCGGAGAGGGTGCGGGCTCCAGCGTCTCTTTCTGTGACGAAGGAGGAGAAGACGGAAGTCGGCATCTTGGCCGCCGCCCTTGTTGGGGTCGTGAACACTAGCGTGAACGGGATGGACTTGCTGGAGACCTTCCTCACTTGACGAATCCAGCCACTGCAGGCCAGGGCCCTGTGACGCCCCCGATTCAATCGTACACTAATCATACACGCAAACGTGTACGATCAAGATCAGGGACTCACGGGAAGATATCACAACACAACTCTAAACACAAATAAAAGAAATACAAGCTTCATATTACCAGGGGCCTCGAGGGCTCGAATACAAAAGCTCGAAAGCACAAGAGTTAGCGGAAGCAAGACTGCCTTAAGAAGGCAACCACAAAAGCAACAACAATCGAAAAGGCAAGGCCTCCTGCCTGGGACCCTCCTAACTACTCCTGGTCATCGGTGATCTCCATGTAGTAGCAGGCTCCATCGGGGAGTAGTAGTAGTTGACGGGGGCAGCTGGCTCCTGGGACGCACCGTCTGATCGCAGCAACCGGGTATAGCGGAAAAAGAGGTAGCAAAGCAACCGTGAGTACTCATCCAAAGTACTCGCAAGACTTACATCAGAACTAAGCTAAGTATGCATCGGTATCAAAGGAATGAGCTGTATATGTGGACTGAACTTCAGAATGCCAGAGGAGAAGGGAAAGACTAGCCTATCGAAGACTAGCATCTTCAACCATCTTGTAGCATTTATAAGAGTACATAATAGCAATTTATAATTAACAAGCATGTTGTAAAAATTAATGCCTCGAGATCCTTCCTCGACTCCCTGCAAGGAAGCAATCCTGGAGCCAACATATCCATCTCATGTCTGAAGTATCCATTTCTAGTTGTAATAGATCGGGATACAACTGAGCGTCCGTTACCGTGGACACGACTATTCGAATAGATAACTTTCCTGCACGGCTGCACCACATTACCCAACACGCTTGATTACTCTCGCCAGACACACTTTCCTGGGTCATGCCCGACCTCGAAGATCAACACGTCGTAGTCCTACTAGGCTCCGCAGAGAGGTCCCCGCTGGTCTACATCCTAAGCGCTCCGGGGTCTTGGGCCCATCGCCCTTTGCACTCCGGGTCGTTATGCGATGAGCCGGGACGAGCACCACCTCATCCTGGATGGCACTGGCCCCGATAGGCCCACAATGCTGAACTAGACGTTTGACAGAGTTTTCGGAAGAAACATACGACGCTCTTCAAAATACCTTCTTGAAGTAGACTGAATGATATGTATCAAATTGAAGTTGCCTTTAGATCTGGGATCAGAACAGGACATGTATCACTTTTCACAATCAAACCAATGGGAAAATGCAATGGATGAAAACCATGGATAAGCCCTTTCTCTTTTCTTTCAAGTACCAACACGAGTGCCCATAACTGTTCCCGCATGGCAGTTAGTGCATATAGGCCAGTGGCCAACTCAGATCAAATACCCAAACCCTTAGTGTATTGGGAGCTCACGGAGATGAGCAGAGACTCACGGTCATGTGACCCCGTCGCCCCGTCTCGAGGAAATACGGCAAGGGCCAGGCCCAACCCTCTCTCTCTAGGGCGGTCTACCTACCCGACCGTGCCTCATAATTATCCCGCGGGTGAGGAAGTCTTGGATTAGGGGGTCCTCGGGGTGCTGGCCTGTCTACTAGGGCCGGATTGGTGGGTCGCATTATATCCAGACCATAGACCCTTTTGTGCCTTGGTGTGCACCTGAAGTCAGGATGGAAGATCCCGAGTTTCCTTGATGTAACCAACTATCTGTAAACTCTAGCACCCCTGGTGTCTATATAAACCAGGGGGCTTGGTCCGTAGAGGCTAGAAGAACAATCGCCATCCTACTAGTTAGGGTTTAGTTCCTCTGATCTCGTGGTAGATCTACTCTGTAACCCCCTTATAAGCAAGCAATATAATCAAGCAAGACGTAGGGTTTTACCCCTTAGAGAGGGCCTGAACCTGGGTAAAAATCGTGTCCTACGTCTACTGTTCCCCATCGATCCAAGGTCCACAATTCGGGACCCCTACCCGAGATCTGCTGGTTTTGACACCGACATTTGTGCTTTCATTGAGAGTTTTGCTGGATCGCCGAAGGGTCGATGGCTCACCTAATCATCGGAGACGGCATTAGCACCGGGTATGTCTTCGTTCCTGGGCAACTTTTCGCGTTCGCCAGCCTTGTTTTGCACGCCAACTCGACTAGTCATCTCAACCCAGTCGACATGTTCGCCTCTGAGCGTCAGATCAGGTTTGGCAACTTCGATTACATCACCGACGCTCGGGGCGATCTGATCTTCACCGGCTTCTCAGCCTCACCTGGAAACACCACGGCTCCCGAATCATTAACTTTGGCGCCTCTTCCCGATCTGATCTTTGGATCGGCCCTTACCGCACTATAAGCTTCGAGCTTGGGTGCACCTCTTACATCCGAAGACCGGGAACCCGCCACTTTGACCTCGGGGACGGAAAACAATGATGTACGGAACCCAGCCTTAGACCCAGTGTCCGTCAATACGTCGACCACGCAACACGCGAACACTGTCTCGAACAGACCCGGAGCGACCGCACTTCGAGTCAGCCCCAGACACGCGGGCAACATGGACCCGACAGACCTCTCGTCCATCAATGATATCCTAGATTGGATTCAGGACATGGGAGTCTCTGACAGTCAGTCGTCAGTCTACGACCAGATCGGGTTTCAGCCCGACAATAGGGAAATTCACACACCGCCTGCCACGCACCTCGTCGCCACCATTGAAGAATTGGCCGAAGGATCGTCATTGCCAAAGCTCAAAACAAGATACGCTCAGATCAATTATCAGGCCTCAAGCCCCGAAGAAGGTCCCAAGCTAAGTACCAACCTAAAAGACGACTTCAAGTCCCTGCCGCCATCCGCTGACAGTAAGGATGCCGCAGATACCACCGCCGGAGTTCCGGACACACAGCCTGGGACAATACGAAATTTTCTCCCACCCACCACCCATGTGACGTACTCCCTAGATAATTCGGGTCCTCCGGACATCTGGGATTTGATGTATGTGAAGCAACAACCTGGAGAAACGGTCCATCACTATTGGGCCAGATTCCTCTTGGTAAAAGAACAAATCACAAGCTACTTTGACTAAGACATAATTACGACCTTTTGGTCTAACTGCCGAGACGAAGGGCTTCTGAACGCTCTTGCCCGTCGCCACAAGCAAAGCATCACCGAGTTATCAGACCTGGTATGCAAGTACTGCGCCATGGAGAGCACCTGGAAGGAACAACAAATACGCGTGGAGTCAAACCAAGTTGAACAGTCAAGTATAATCCGGGACAAGCGGGCATACGCACAGCGGTCGCCCGAACACGAGCCCCCTGAAAAAAGAAATAGATCCCTCGCCGGACCCAGATCGGTCCTGGATGAACTACTGGATAAGCCATGCCCCATACACTCGGCCCTACTAAACACAAATCCGACTCACAGGCTTCGAGCCTGCTAGGTTGTTAGACAGGTCGCCATAAGTGGCAAAGCCGTATTCCGCCTTCAAACTCCCAATAGAGGATCAGAAACACCTTCATTCGATGACCATAACGTCTTAACCATCTACGAAACCTTCCCCTCGAACAATCGGAGGAAAAGAGCCCTTCAAGAGCTCAGCCAAGTCCAGTATGTCACAATAGCAAACCCCTGGACGGACACCCCGATTATCTTCGATGAGGAGGATGAACCAAGGGCGCAACTCATTCAAGCACCCGCCACACTCGTCCTCGATCCCATCGTGGACGACTTCAGATTAACCAAGGTGCTTGGACGGAGGTAGCGGCCTAAACCTCATCTACGAGGATACCCTTGACCAGATGCAATTCGACAGATCTCAAGTCAAACAAAGTCACACCACGTTTTGGGGAATCATCCCCGGCAATGAGGCGCGCTGTTCCGGACGAGTTACTCTGGACATAGTGTTCGACACTCCCGCGAATTATAGGACCGAAGAACTACTCTTCCACATCGTGCCCTTCCATAGCGGATACCATGCCCTATTGGGGCGTGACACATTCTCAAAGTTTCAGGCTATACCCATTACGGGTACATGAAGCTAAAAATGCCAGGGCCCAATGGTGTGATCACAATAGCTAGTGACCCTGACAAAGCCCTCTGAGCCGAAAACGAAACATCATCCCTGGCCCTTGAGGCACTATCTGAGGCTCTCGCAGCCGAAGAATTGAACACACTACATACAGTAGTAGACAGGGATGAGGTCACCCTCAGCAAGAGACCCAAGTCTACTTCCTTCAAGCCAGCTGATGAAACCGTTAAGTTCCAAGTGCACTCAACGGACCCCAATAAGACAGGGACCATCGGAGCCCAGCTGGACCTAGAGATCGACGAGGCGTTGCGCGCATTCCTGTGTGAAAATTGGGACATATTTGCTTGGCATCCTTCGTACATGCCAGGTATCCCGCGCAAGCTGGCAGAGCACAGTCTGAACATAATTAAGGGCTTTAAGCCGGTTAAACAGACGTTGCGCTGATTCTCCGAACCCAAGCGTCAAGCCATGGGAGTAGAATTAGCGAAGTTACTTGAAGCCGGATTCATCAGAGAAATCAAACACCCCGAGTGGTTGGCAAATCTGGTCATGGTGCCCAAAAAAGACAAATCCTAGCGGTTATGCATCGACTTCAAAGACCTCGACAAAGCCTGCCCCAAGGATCCCTTCCCTTTGCCCTGAATAGACCAGATCATTGATGCCATCGCCGGACACGACTCGTTGTGCTTCCTCGACGCCTTCTCAGGATATCACCAAATCAAGATGAAGGAATCCGACCAACCAGCAACCGTGTTTGTCACACCCTACGGACCATTCTGCTTCAACACAATGCCCTTTGGGTTAAAAAACACAAGTGCAACATATCAGCGCATGATTCAAACATGCCTGGAAAACCAAATCGGTAAAACAATCGAAGCCTGATGAGGTGGTCATTAACACCAAACATGTAGGCCAGTTGATCAACGACGTCCGCCTCACTTTCGAAAACCTCACAACATACGATATACGGCTTAACCCGGATAAGTGTGTTTTCGGTGTTCCCGCCGGAAAACTGCTCAGATTCATCATCTCCCATAGAGGGATAGAGGCCAATCCGGCTAAAATCCGAGCTTTGTCCCAACTGGCAATACCCACAGAACACAAACACGTCCAGAAGCTAGCCGGTTGAATTGCAGCCTTGAGTCGTTTCATATTCCGCCTCGACGAAAAGGCTCTGCCGCTTTACAGATTACTCGAAAAGACCAAAAACTTCGAATGGACTGATGAGGCCACTGTCGCACTAGAGGATATGAAGACTCTACTAGCAGGCAACCCCATCTTGACAGCACCTGGCATAGCCGAACCCATGCTGCTATACATCTCAGCCACGAACCAGGTTGTAAGCGTTGTCCTCGTGGTAGAACGAGAGGTAGAAGGACACAAGTTTAAGGTTCAAAAGCCTGTCTATTACATCTCGGAAGTACTCACCCAGTGTAAATCCCGGTATCCGCACTACCAGAAGATCACCGACACAATTTTCATGGCATCCCACAAACTCCGACACTACTTTCAAGAGTGTTCGGTCACCGTGGCATCCGAAGTACCCTTAAATGATATTATCAACAATAGGGATGCCATGGGCCGTATAGCCAAATGGGAAATAGAGCTCCTGCCCTTTGAAATTCAGTACAAGCCACGCCGCACTATTAATTCTCAGGTGCTAGCTGATTTTTTGGCCGAATGGACGGAAGCCAAACTTCCTTGGGAATACACTAAACTCCCGCTAGACAATGTATGTTGACGGTTATGAAATGTTGGCCAGACTGGGGGCTGGAGTAATCCTCACATCCCCCACGGGCGACAATATTTGGTACGTACTACAGATCATGTACATAGACTCCAACAACGCAGTCGAATACGAAGCCCTGCTGCATCGTCTTTGGATGGCAACCTCAATGGTTGTTCGGCTGCTTGAGGTGAGGGGGGATTCCAACCTCGCCATCTCCCAAGTCAATGGCGAGTTCGACCCCAAGGACCAAAAAATGGCGGCATATTGGAATGCCGCCTTAAGAATATCAGCCCGGTTTGAAGGGTTAGAATTCCACCACGTCTCTAGACACAGTAACCAAGCTGCAGATATCCTCGCCCGTATGGGCGCTAAACGCAACCCTGTCCCTAAAAACACCTTTCTAGAGCGGCTTTTCAAGCCATCCGTTGTGCGGCAGAACGGAGACTAGGATGCAGCGATCAATGGGCCCGAATAAATCGTCCCTCCGGCTATCGAGCCAGATGACGACATCATCAGCGGCTCGACAGTTGAAGAAAGTGCTTCAGCTCACAAGGTCATGGCCATAATCGCACTATGGACAAAGCCTTTCCTTGCGTACCTCCTACGGCAAGAACTCCCCGATGATTAGACCGAGGCACTGCGCATAATCCGGCACTCCAAAGCCTATAAGGTCCAAGAGGGATATCTATACAAGAAAAAGCGCCACCAGAGTCTTGCAACGGTGCATATCGGAAACAGAAGGGCAACAACTTTTGACCGAGATTCATGCAGGCATGGGCGGCCACCACACGGCAGCTTGGGCCCTGGTAAGCAAGGCTTTTCGAGCAGGGTTTTTCTGGCCGAGTACCCGCACGGATGCTGATACGTCCATTTTGCATCATGCTTTTATATTGATATTTATTGAATTATGGGATGTTCTTACACAGTATGGTACAATACTTATGCCTTTCTTCTCATATTTTACAAGATTTACATGAAGAGGGAGAATGCCGGCGGCTGGAATTCTGGACCGGAAAGGAGCAAATCCGAGAGACCTATTATGCACAACTCCAAAAGTCCTGAAAATTTACGGAGACTTTTTTGGAATATATAAAAAATATTGGGTGAAGAAAATACCAGAGGGGACCCACCAGGTGGCCACAAGCCTGGGGGGCGCGCCCTACCCCCTGGGCGCGCCCCTAGGGCTTGTCGACCACCTGGCAGGTCTCCGGTGCCCATCTTCTGCTATATGGAGCCTTTTGACCTGGAAAAAAAAAATCATAAGGACGCTTTCGGGATGAAACGCCGCCATCTCGAGGCAGAACCTGGGCAGAAGCAATCTAGGGCTCCGGCGGAGCTGTTCTGCAAGGGAAACTTCCCTCATGGAGGGGGAAATCGAAGCCATCGTCATCACCAACGATCCTCTCATTGAGAGGGGGTCAATCTTCATCAACATCTTCACCAGCACCATCTCCTCTCAAACCCTAGTTCATCTCTTGTATTCAATCTTTGTCTCGAAACCTCAGATTGGTACTTGTGGGTTACTAGAAGTGTTGATTACTCCTTGTAGTTGATGCTACTTGGTTTATTTGGTGGAAGATCATATGTTCAGATCCTTAATGATATTCAATACCCTTCTGATCTTGAACATGAACATGCTTTGTGAGTAGTTATGTTTGTTCCTGAGGACATGGGAGAAGTCTTTTATAAGTAATCATGTGAATTTGGTATTCGTTCGATATTTTGATGAGATGTATGTTGTCTTTCCTCTAGTGGTGTTATGTGAACGTCGACTACATGACACTTCACCATGATTTGGGCCTAGGGGAAGGCATTGGGAAGTAATAAGTAGATGATGGGTTGCTATAGTGATAGAAGCTTAAACCCTAGTTTATGTGTTGCTTCATAAGGGGCTGATTTGGATCCACATGTTTCATGCGATGGTTAGATTTATCTTAATTCTTCTTTCGTAGTTGCGGATGCTTGCGAGAGAGGTTAATCATAAGTGGGAGGCTTGTCCAAGCAAGAAAAACACCCAAGCACCGGTCCACCCACATATCAAATTATCAAAGTAACGAGCGCGAATCCTATGAGCACGATGAAAACTAACTTGACAATAATTCCCATGTGTCCTCGGGAGCGCTTTGCTTTATATAAGAGTTTGTCCAGACTTATCCTTTGCTACAAAAAGGATTGGGCCACCTTTCTACACCTTTGTTACACTTGTTACTTGTTACCCGTACGAATTATCTTATCACAAAACTATCTGTTAATTACCCATAATTTCAGTGCTTGCGGAAAATACCTTGCTGAAAACTGCTTGTCATTTCCTTCTGCTCCTTGTTGGGTTCAACACTCTTACTTATCGAAAGGACTATGATAGATCCCCTATACTTGTGGGCTATAAAGACTCTTTTCTGGCGCCGTTGCCTGGGAGTGAAGCGCCTTTGGTGAGTGGAATTTGGTAAGGAAAAATTTATAACACGTGCTGAAATTTACTCTCACTTGTCACTATGGAGAATCATCCTTTGATGAGTTTGTTCGGGGTATCTTCACCTCGACCAGAAGAGAAAAGAGTTGCTCCTCAACCCACTGTACCTACTGAAAATATTTATTCTGAAATTTCTTTGGGTATGATAGAGAAACTGCTAGCTAATCCTTATGCAGGAGATGGAACATTACATCCTGATTTGCATCTAATCTATGTGGATGAGTTTGTGGATTATTTAAGCTTACAGGTTTGCTCGAGGATGAAGTCAAGAATAAGGTCTTCCCTTTATCTTTGAAGGTAAAGGCATTGACATGGTATAGGCTATGTGATGATATTGGAGCCTAGAATTACAACCAATTGAAATTGGAATTTCATCAGAAGTTTTATCCTATGCATCTGGTTGATCGTGATTGGAATTACATATATAATTTTTGGCCTCGTGAAGGAGAAAGTATTGCTCAAGATTGGGGAGGCTTAAGTCAATGTTATATTCATGCCCCAATCATGAGCTCTCAAGAGAAATTATTATTCAGAATTTTTATGCTCGGCTTTCTCGTAATGATCAATCCATGCTTGATACTTCTTGTACTGGTTCTTTTATAAAGAAGACCATTGAATTCAAATGGGATTTATTGGAAAGAATTAAACGCAACTCTAAAGATTGGGAGCTCGATGAAGGTAAGGAGTCAGGTATAAACCATAAGTTTGATTGTGTTAAATATTTTATGGATACCGATGCTTTTCGTGAATTTAGCACTAAATATGGACTTGACTCTGAGATAGTAGCTTCTTTCTGTGAATCATTTGCTACCCATGTTGATCTCCCTAAGGAGAAGTGGTTTAAATATCATCCACCCATTGAAGTAAAAGTATTAGAACTGAAAGTGCGTTATATTGACTAGAGGGGGGTGAATAGACGATTTTTATGAATTCTTCACTGAGGAATTTGCCGGTGAGGAAATTCCTTAGAGAAGAACTACTTGCAGCGGAATAAGTACTCAAGAGTAAACACAACGGAATACAAGCATAGTCATCATGATGAAATGAAGACAAGCACAGAGTATAGAAAGCGTAAACACAGGATAACACAGGATGAAGACAAATAGACTGAAGAAATTGAACTGAGGAAATTGAGAAAGTCTTCAGTCAAAGTCTTCAAACACAGATATGACAAGCACACAACACAGTAATGAGGTGAAAGAGTTGAGGAATTAGAACCAGTAGGCTTGGTGAAGACAATGATTTGGTAGACCAGTTCCAACTGTTGTCTCAGTTGTACATCTGGTTGGAGCGGCTAGGTATTTAAACCTGAGGACACACAGTCCCGGACACAGAGTCCTCACCGTATTCTCCTTGAACTAAGTTCACACAGACCTCGTCCAATCACTCGTGGTAAGTCTTTAGGTGACTTACGAACCTTCACAAACTCGGTCACTCGGCGATCCACAATTCCTCTTGGATGCTCTAGACCATGACGCCTAACCGTCTGGAAGAAGCACAGTCTTCAAAGGTAACAAGCATCGGATCCACGCAGGATCAATCTCTTCAGTGATGCTCAATCACTTTGGGTTTGTAGGTGTTTGGGTTTGGGTTTTCCTCACTTGATGATTTTCGCTCAAAGTCCTCGGAGGATGGGATGCTCTCAAATGACAAGTGTCAGTTTCTCTCGGAGCAGCCAACCAGCTAGTGGTTGTAGGGGGCGACTATTTATAGCCTAGGGAGCAGCCCGACATGATAAGACATAAATTCCCTTCAATGATTCGACCGTTAGGTGGGTAGATATTTTGGGACAGCTGGCGCATAGCACAGCAACGGTCGGAAATTTGAGTATCAAATTCCTCAGGGCTATCATGTTCCTCACTGTGTAGGCAATCCGCACTGGCGAATTCCTAACTCCTCAGTCAGAACAAATTCCTCAGAGACCAGAAGAACTTTGTCTCTGTCGCTGAAGAATATGACTGATCTGTATGAGATTTCCAATGGCTTCACTCGAAGGGATTGGTAGGTGTAGGATTTTGAGTTGAGCATCACATGGAAATTTTTCCTTAGTATTTCCTCGACCCCTTTGACAATACGGTGTTTCCTATGACTCAAGAAAGAGAAAATGAAACTACGAAAACAAAAGTCTTCACGCTTCATGTTCCTTGAATGAATACCAAGTCTTCAAGGTCACACCAGTTTCTTCACTTTCAAAGTCTTCAGAAAGTCTTCAGAATTACAAAGTCTTCAGACGAAGAACTTCATTTTTAGGGGTCGACTTTCACTGTAAATATCAAACTCCTCATAGACTTATAGACCTGTGTACACTCATAAACACATTAGTCCCTTAACCTATAAGTCTTCAATACACCAAAATCACTAAGGGGCACTAGATGCACTTACAATCTCCCCCTTTTTGGTGATTGATGGCAATATAGGTTAAGTTTTCAACGGGGATAAACATATGAAGTGTAAATACTGATATTGAGGAATTTGATTGCAAGATATAGAAGAACTCCCCCTAAAGATGTGCATAGTGAGGAATTTGCTTTTGAAGCAATGCACACTTGAAGAGTTGAATCATGGAGATCTCCCCCTATATCTTGTAATTCATACACGCATTTGACATATAATATGAAGAATTTGAAATGCATGATGAAATATGGTGACTGATGTAATTTAGCATGCGTGCAATAACATTAATAAGGAATAAGCATGCAGCAAAATCACAACAAAAGTATCAGGCCACCATGGAGTTTAAGTTTACAACTCGATCCAGCAATGTCATCAGAAGAACGAGAGTTGTAACTTAGCAAAAAAACGCCCATATAAGATAGACCCGCTTGAAGACTAACTCAAATTTCTCCCCCTTTGTCATCGAATGACCAAAAGTATCGAAAATGAGGACTAACACCCCTGAAGAATATCAAGTTGATGAAGGAGCGCCAGCGTTGTTGGGGTCGTTTGTTGATGTAGGGCCTGCCGCAGTGTCGTCCAAGTCTTCATGCTCATCGGTGTCGCGTGTTGAAGAATAGGAGTTGGCCACCAAGGAAGGAACCTTGACTTTCTTGTATTTCTTCTGTGGAGGTGCAGACCAGTCAAAGTCTTCCTTGAGACCCATGTTCTTCAGTTCTTCTTCACCATATACATGTGACAGAATAGCCCAGGTGCGATCGAAGACTTCATGGAGATAGTAATGGTTTTTCTGCACTGCATTATGTGTAGCAGTCATGTTGTGAAGAATTGACCCAAACTGACGCTTAACCCATTTATGGTTTCGATCCACCTTCTGGTGAAGACTTAGCAGAAGCTCACGGTCAGTCATCACACGAGGAGCAGTAGCTTGAGGATTTGGCTTGGAGGCATGGGCAGCAAAATCATGAGTGGCAGAGTCATCATTGGTGGAATAAGATGCAGCTTTGCGAAATTGACCATCCAATGGACGAATGCCTTCATCAATGACAGTAGGAGCCTTGCCCTTTTCATCAGCCGAGGAATAGGTCCGCTTGAGGACTTCAATCGGGGGCAAGTAGCTGAGGTGATTCTGAAAATCAGCCTTGTAGTTGAGTGAAGACCTTGTCCTGAGGAATCTCATAATCCAAGGTGCATAAGGCTTCAGCTCAAACGATGAAAGTGCAACATTTGCCAGAGTCCTCATGAAGAAATCATGATAGTTGACGGGTATGCCATGAATGATGTTGAATACCAGATTCTTCATGATGCCAACAATTTCCTCATCAGATGAGTCGTGGCCTTTGATTGGACTCATAGTCTTCATCAGAATGCGATAGACTGTCCTTGGTACATACTGCAATTCCTTCACGAGGAATTTTGTCCTTGAGGCTTGATCGGGTTTCAATGGCTTCATCAACACTTGCATATAGTGATCAGTAAGCTCAGGCTCTTGGTACATGCAACAAGCTCCTTCAGGTGGAGGACTGATGGGCAGGGCGTGAAGTAATTCAGTGGCCGATGCCTTATTGTGAGTATTTTCGGTCATCCAGTCCAAAACCCAGGAGTTCACATCGTCAGCATCTCCTGTGATGTGCAAAGTTGCGTAAAATTGAAGAATGAGCTCTTCATTCCAATCAACTATGTCTGTGCAAAAGTTGAGGAGGCCTGTGTCATGAAGCACACTGAGGACAGGTGAGAAGCACGGCAGTGATTCCATGTCCACATGAGGAATATGCTCGTGGTCGAAGACTTTGTCCTTGTTGAAGAGTAGTGAAGAATAGAAGTTGGCCTGGCTGGTGGTCCAGAAGCGCTTCCTTCTAAGACGAGCAGAATCATAGGGATTGTAGTCAGTGAAGAACACGTGCTCGCCGAAGAAATCATCAGCCTTGAATTTTTGCTTCTTTGAGAATGGATCCTTTGGCTTGGGCTGAGGAGTGTCAGTCAATTGCATTATGACCTCAAGAATCGCAATCTCAGGTTCTTCATGCTGAGGAATTTCAGCTTCTACTCTAGTGACAGCCTGGGTCTTCAATTCTTCATTTTCATTTTCTTCAGCACTAGTGGCTGGAATTTCTTCATGGACAGACGGTGTGGCATGTGGTTCATCAGATCCCATTTGAACTGTAGTTGCTGGGGACTGAGGAATTTGTTGCAATGGTGTGAAGAGTGGAGAGTTGGGGTGCTGACTTTCCCAAAAGTCATCATTGAGCACGGGTGTGGTACAGCCAATGTCCACATCTTCATCTTCCATTTCTTCAACGCCGGCCTCTTCAGCAGTAAACTGAGGCATAGGCGAGGAAACAGCTGGAGTTGAAGGGATTTCATCCACTTCAATTTCTTCATCCATCTGCTCTGACGTAGCAGCAGAAGGATTTTCTTCGTCAGATCCGCTAGGGATCACATATTCTTCATCAAAAGGGATGATTTCCTTTGATGGCATGGTTGAGATAGGAACAACATCAATAGGGTTTGCAAATGAGCTGGTCATAGACTTCATTTTCTTCGGAGCTGAAGAATCTGAAGGAGCTGATGCTTTCCTTTTCTTCACTGCTGCACGCTCTGCAGCCTTGGTCTTCTTCACATCTGATGCAGATGGAAGGATTGGAGTTGGAGTAGGCGCAGGAGGAGCAGAGGAATGTGGTTGATTTTCTTCAGGCACAACTGATGCAGTTGCCCTGACCTCTTCATTTCCTTCAGGCGCACCACTAGTGGATGCCCTGGCAATTTCATCAGCGGCTGGAATGCAGTCATTAGCCCTGGAACTCACATTTTCTTCAGCAGCCCGAATGTCATCAGCGGTGCTGGCATGTTCTTCAGTCGGCTGAGCAGATGCTTCAGCCTGAGGAATTTCTTGTTGCGATGGGGCTGCAACATTGGAGGTGAATTTTTCAGTCAGTTTTACAAATCTGACCTTGGCTCCTTGCCAATCAGCATAGTAAGCATTGAAATCATCACTGAGGACTTTGATTTTAGACTAGATTTTCACAAGATCATCAGTTGTCATAGAGACAACGTTGTTCTTCAGGAATTTTTCCTTCCTGTCTGCGCTTTCTTGATTTGCCTGGCCTTCTCATATTTCCATTTTCTTCTTGGATGAAGGCAGTCAGCATATGATTTTGGCCAGGAGTCAACTTGAAATCAGGAATAGGAGTGTTTGGGTCCTTGTGCCAGAGATCAATGTAGTCGAGGATCAACTTTGGATCCAAAAGCAGAGGCACATTTGTGCCCTTGGCTCTAGCGGCCCAGACTTGCCTATCTCTGATGATTTCAGCAAGTTCATCATAATCAACTTCGTCTTCTTCAGACGGCACTTGGAAGGCGACCTGCTTCTTGTGAGGACTTGGGCGAGAACCTCGTCCAGCAGTGGTCTTTGTCTTCAGCAGAGAAGGTCCTGTTGAAGAATTTGGTGCAGCTGAGGAACTAGCAGAAGCTCCTTAGGCAATAGAGATGCCTGTAGTCCTTTGGCACGTGGCAATGCACAGGTGCTGAGGACTTGGTCGGAGCAGGTGCAGCGTGAGGAATTAGCCGAGAGGGCTTTGAGGATTCTGGCCATTAGGGCATAGCTGAGGAACTTGGCCTTGAGGGCATTGAAGGTGAAGCACTTGACTTGTGCGCAGGCTTCTTTGCCATGGATTTCTTAGGCTTGATAGAGGCCTCAGCGGCAGCAGCAGCAGCAGAGTCTTCATTGAATTTCCTCACTGCTTCTCTGGCTTGTCTAGCCAGCTTGGCCTGGTGCTTGGCCCAATCATCAGGATAATCCTCACCGCGCTTGAGGCTGGTGGGATCCGCTTCTTGGCCAGGTGCCAACGGAGGTCTTGGGCATGGAGGATTGAGTGCGAATTTCTTCATGTATTTGGGAGTAACATACCTGTACTCCCTCCACTCTCTTGCCCATCTCCTTTCTATCCTCTGTATGCGCACCTTGCGCTGATTCTTGTCCTCTTTTCCAAATTTAGCCTCCTCAGGTGTGCAATAATCCTTGTACATATCATCAGGGATTTCAAAGGCGGTATTGATTTCAGGCCTCTTTCCTCCTTTCCGTGGCTTCTTTCCATCAGCCATTTTCTTCAGTTGAGGAATTTGAACAATTGAATTCTCTGAAGAAGTATGCAACTTTTCTTTGAGGAACGCTGCAAATGAGTTAGGTTGATGAGAACCTAGTGATTCAGCAGCGGACATGAGTACCTATGAACAGAGTATAGTTGCGAGAAATTTGGAGAGGTCATATGCGTTCTCAGAAGGTTTTGTAAAAAGAACAAGTTTGAGGAATTTGACCAGACGACTCTTGAAGAATTTCACTAAGCGTTCTTTGTCTTAGGTTCCAGAGTTGTATAGATCGAAGATCCACACAATTGAGGAATCTTGAAGAAAAATTATTGCTTAGAGAAATGAAACAAGAACAAATGATATGTGAGGTGTTTTAGTGTGTGAGGATGTGAAGAAAAACACCTTTGAAGATTTTGTGGAAATCATTTGAATCAAAGAGGGCAGTAAAAGTAACTTTTAATTACCCTGAACGAAGAACACGACGAACTGTGAGGTAGAGATGAGAAGTTCGTCTGTGCAGATCTTCCACGCCCTAACTCGGCGGAGGAAGACAGCTACGGCGGCGGCGGAGTCAAGATTTCCGCGGCTGGCGCGAGTACGACGGCGACGAGGTCGAGGTAGTGAAGCTCTTCCTCACCAGCGACGATGAAGTAGCGGCGGCGCTAGGGTTTGAGAAGCTCGAGCTGGAGAGAGGTCGAGCGGAGTAAAGGAAGTGAGGAAGGGGAGAGGGGTATTTATAGCCACGGTGAAAAACTGTTCGCCCGAAGAATTTGGACGAACGTGCCCCTGACCCTTCTCATTCGCTTGACATGTGTCACCCACGTACTGAGAGGTGGAGATCGTCTTAGATCGTGGGTGAATAGATAAGTATTTCATGGGATGCGGAACGGTTTGAGCGGCAAAGCCGAAAATTTGGATAAGATAAGTTAAAAGTTCCATTCGCAAATTCTTCAGCTGACAAGGACACAGTGAAGATTTTGAACGAGTTTCAAATAGAACGCACATGAAGAATTTGTGAATAGATTGGGTTGAGTTTAGCATAGAGGGGGAAGGGTCCGATCACATTCACTTAACAGAAAAACCAACTTGAAAAATTAGCCATAAGTGAAGGCTGCAGAGGACATAAACTCGTATATATATATAGCCAATGAAGAAAAACGACGGAAACAGTGAAGACAATGCAAAGTTGAAGAAAATGAACAACTGAGGAATTAAAAAAACTGAGGAAAAACTCAAATTGAAGATTTTCAACTTTTGGTGGTGGCGTGACCCACCGTATAAGAATGATGATTTCAGACACCGCGTACAATTGTCGTAGGGTTCTGAGAATCAAATTCTTCGTTAATTTCTTCACACTTAGAGTGTTAGTCTTCATTGATTGAAGAAAAACGTTTCTTCATGTGTTGCATATCTAAGTCATCAATTTTGCATAAGTGTTAGGATGAGTGTTCTTTTCAAAGAACATTCGAAGATTCTAGGATATTTGGCTCACACCGCAACTTGCTAAATCTCTTCTCATCCAAGGGCTTTGTGAAGATATCGGCTAGCTGTTCTTCAGTCTTCACATGCTCAATAGAAATGTCGCCCTTCAACACATGATCACGAAGAAAATGATGACGAATCTGAATGTGCTTTGTCTTCGAGTGCTGAACTGGGTTGTGAGCAATCTTGATGGCACTCTCATTGTCACAGAAGATAGGCACATTCTTCACGTTGACGCCGTAGTCCTTGAGAGTTTGCTTCATCGACAGCAATTGAGCACAACAAGAACCAGCAGCAATGTACTCAGCTTCAGCAGTAGACAGTGATACGCAGTTCTGTTTCTTCGAGGACCAACAGACCAAAGATCGTCCGAGGAAATGACATGTACCAGATGTTGACTTGCGGTCGACACTTTCACCAGCATAGTCAGAGTCAGAATATCCAATGAGATCAAAAGCCGAGCCCTTGGGGTACCATAATCCAAATGTTGGTGTGTGAGCTAGATATCGAAGAATATGCTTCACAGCCTTATGGTGTGATTCCTTCGGTGTAGCTTGAAATCGGGCACACATGCAAACACTAAGCATTATATCTGGCCTAGATGCACATAAGTACAATAAAGAACCAATCATGGAGCGGTATACCTTATGATCGAAGTCAATACCATTTTCATCAGTGCACATATGGCCATTTGTGGGCATAGGAATTTTGACGCCTTTGCAATCTTGCATGCCGAATTTCCTCAGTACATCCTTGAGGTATTTCTCCTAAGATATGAATATGCCATTGCGCTGTTGACGAATTTGAAGACCTAAGAAGAATTTCAATTCTCCCATCATAGACATTTGATATTCTTCACTCATCATATAGGCAAATTCATCACTATAACGTTGGTCAGTACAGCCAAAGATAATATCATCAACATATATTTGGCACACAAACAGTTCACCATCATAAGATTTAGTGAAAAGAGTAGGGTCGAGTGAACCGGGTTTGAAGCCTTTCTTCATGAGGAATTCCTTCAAAGTATCATACCACGCCCGAGGGGCCTGCTTGAGGCCATAGAGGGCCTTATTGAGTCTGAAGACTTTGTCAGGATTCTTTGGATCTTCAAAACCTGGGGGTTGAGCAACATATACTTCTTCCTCAAGCTTACCAATGAGGAATGCACTTTTCACATCCATTTGATATAAAGTGATATCATGATGGTTAGCATAAGCAAGTAATATGCGAATAGCCTCAAGTCTAGCAACAGGTGCAAAATTTTCATCGAAATCAATTCCTTCAACTTGTGTGTAGCCTTGAGCTACAAGTCGAGCCTTATTCCTCACCACAAGGCCATTTTCATCTTGCTTGTTGCGGTAGATCCACTTTGTGCCAATGATATTGTGCTTGCGAGGATCTGGACGTTTGACCAGTTCCCAGATGTTGTTGAGCTCGAACTGATGTAGTTCTTCTTGCATGGCCTGAATCCACTCAGGCTCCAGAAATGCTTCATCTACCTTAGTGGGCTCTGTGATAGAGACAAAAGCACAGTGCCCACAAAAGTTAGATAAATGTGAAGCTTTTGAGCATGTGAGAGGACCTGGTGCTTCAATGTCATCAATGATCTTTTCAACTTGCACTTCTTTTGCAACGCGAGGATGAGCTGGTTGTCGTTGAGGAAGTTGATTAGCATTTTCTTCAGCACCATTTTCTTCAGCATTTTCTTCAGGTGCATTAGCTCGACGTTCTTCATGTTCTGGAATGAATTCTTCAGTAGATTCTTCAGTAGGAATGACATCCTCAGTAGCCTTGAACTTGATAGTTTCCTCAGGTGCTGGTTCATCTATCACAGAAGGTAGGTGCTCTCTTTGCGAGCCATTAGTTTCATTGAACCGCACATCTATAGTTTCAACAACCCTGTGAAGAACTTTGTTGAAGACTCTGTAGGTGTGCGAGTCCTTTCCGTAACCAAGCATAAAACCTTCATGTGCTTTCGGTGCAAATTTAGCATTGTGATGAGGATCTCTAATCCAACATTTAGCACCGAAGACTTTGAAATAACTCACATTGGGTTTCTTGTCAGTGAGGAGTTCATAGGCAGTCTTCTTGAAGAATTTGTGAAGATATACCCTATTGATGATGTGGCACGCAATATAAATTACCTCAATCCAGAAGTGACGAGGCGTCTTGTACTCATAAAGCATAGTGCGAGCCATCTCAACAAGAGTCCTGTTCTTGCGCTCCACGACGCCATTCTGCTGAGGAGTATAAGGAGCAGATAACTCATGAGTAATACCAAGTTCATCAAGATAGTCATCAAGACCAGAATTCTTGAACTCAGTTCCATTGTCGCTTCTGATGTGCTTGATCTTCACACCAAAGTTGGTTGAAGCCCTCGAGGAAAATCGTTTGAAGACTTCCTGCACTTCATGTTTGTAAGTGACAATATGTACCCATGTGTAACGAGAGTAATCATCAACAATAACAAAGCCATAGAGAGATGCATCATTTGTGACTGCAGAATAATGGTTAGGACCGAAGAGATCCATATGAAGCAATTCAAATGGTTGAGTAGTGGTCATGATAGTCTTCGCTGGATGCTTAGCCTTTGTCATCTTCCCAGCTTCACAGGCTCCGCATAAGTGATCCTTGAGGAATTTGACATTCTCAATGCCAATGACATGCTTCTTCTTCGCAAGCGTGTGCAAATTCCTCATGCCTGCATGACCAAGTCGTCGATGCCATAGCCAGCCTTCTGAAGCTTTTGCAAGTAGGCACACGGCTGGTTGCGGTCCTGTAGAGAAATCAACAATATACAAGTCTCCTCTCCTAAAGCCTTCGAAGACTTTGGAATTGTCAGCTTCCATAACCACAACACAACGATACTTGCCAAAGACAACAATCAAGATCACAAAGTATTGAGACAGACATGAGGTTGTATCCTAAGGACTCGACAAGCATGACTTTGTCCATGTGTCGATCTTTGTGATCGCAACCTTACCTAGACCCAATACCTGACTTTTGCCTTTGTCAGCGAAGATGATATGCTTCAGATGCGATGGTGATAAGGGAGCATCCATCAATAGATTCTTGTCACCAGTCATGTGATTTGTACATCCACTATCGAGGACCCACTCAGTGGCTTTGGGTTGATCATCCTGCAGATGAATTAGTGCAGCTTACGAACTTCATATACTTCATCAGTGAAGAATATGACATCACAATTCATAAAATCAATTTCATCAAGCAATGCAACAGATAAAGCAGTATGAGGACGTGAGAAATGAAGGTTCATTTCTTCATGATTAGCATGTGTCCTTTCAGGCAACTTTCAGGTCTCCAGCAAATTCTTCAGACGTTTGAGCACGTCTGGAGACCTGACCCTGCAGAAGAGATTAGTTCTTTTTCTTCACCACCCACATCTGAAGGGGTGGCAAAGAGTTCATCACTCTGCGAGCTCCATACGAGAAAGGTGGCATAGAAGCCAGTCCATTTCGTTTCATATAAGAGGAGCAAGGATAAGCATATGAATAAACAGAGAAATTCTTCGAGGACTTATGAACATAATGGTTTGAAGAATAATGCACATATTCATAGCCCTTAGCTCTTCCCCGCGAAACAGAGTTGTTAGCACGATGATAATCATATGAGGACTTTGATCCTTTTGAGGAATATGATCCACGTGAGAAATTTGGTCCGTATGAGGACTTGGATCCATATGAAGAATTTGATCTGGGGTTCCTTTTCTTCACAGGTGGTGTCATGAGGACATTCACCTGAAGACTTTCAAGGCACCTTTTGGGAACCCAGATTTTCTTCATAGGGGAACCGTTCCTGTAGTTAGTACCAACATATCTAGCAAATACTTCACCATTCTGATTTTTGAACAGTTTATAGTTGGAGTCAAATGCCTCATCAGAAGAATGAGGAGATTCACATGTAAAGCCAGATAAATTGGATGGATCAACTGGAGGTCCCTTTGCAGCAACCCATGAGGTTTTGGGGTACTGCTCAGGCTTCCAATATGTACCATCAGCATTGAGTTTCCTCTCAAAGGCAATACCCTCTTTCCTAGGGTTCCTGTTGAGGATCTGCTTTTTAAGCACATCACAAAGAGTCTGATGCCCTTTGAGGCTTTTGTACATGCCTGTCATGTACAATTCCTTCAGCCCTGCATCGTCAGTGATACTAGAAATGTCCTCAGATGAGGAATTAGTGATAGCAGAGACAGTTGAAGAATTTGTAGCATTAGAAGCATTTGAACATTCAGGTGAAGAATTAGCAGATTCACGTTCAATGCATTTCAAACACGGAGGAACAAATTCTTCCTGAGCAGCGCTGATTTGTTGAGCAAGTAAGGAATCGCGCTCCTTCTGAAGATCTTCATAACTCACTCTTAGCTTCTCAAGATCTTGCTTTCTTTGAAGAAATTCATAAGAAAGCTTCTCATGATCAGACAAGAGAGTGTTATGATGACCTTGAAGGTTGTCAAACCTAGTCTGAAGTCTCTGAAGATTTTCAGTTAAGGTTTTAGTGCGATCCATTTCTTCACCCAACATATCATCACTTTTGTCTAGCATGTTTTGAACCTTTTCAAAAGCCCTTTGTTGTTTCACAGCAATCTTAGCAAGTTTAGAGTAGCTGGGCTTGAGGTTTTCATCAGATTCATTCTCACTAGATTCAGAGGAGGTATATTTGAGTACCTTGGCACCCTTTGCCATGAAACAATAGGTGGGAGCATAGTCATCATTGTCTTCGTCAGCTTTGTTGGTGAAGCCATTTTCTTCAGAGTTGAAGATAGACTTGCTGACGAATGAAGTAGCAAGAGCTAGACTCGCCACACCAGATTCGGACTCCTCAGATGCCTCCTCTTCCTCATTTTCTTCAGATTCAGCTTCAGAGTCCATTTCCTTGCCAATGAATGCCCGAGCCTTCTCGGAGCTACTCTTCTTGTGAGACGAAGACTTTGAGGATTTTGATGATGAAGATTTTGAGGATTTCTTCTTTTTCTTCGCATCATCAGAACTGTAATCCTTGTATTTCTTCTTCTTTGATTCCTTTTCCCACTGAGGACAATCTTGAATGTAGTGTCCAGGTTTCTTGCACTTGTGACAAAGCATCTTCTTGTAGTCACTAGATGAGGAATCATTGCTCCTTGAGGGTCTTCCAAAGCGACCACGTCTTGAGAACTTCTGGAATTTCTTCACAAGCAGTGCTAGTTCATGGCTCAGTTCTTCAGGGTCACCAAGGCTGCTGCCAGAGTCTTCATCTTCAGACTCAGAAACTGCCTTGGCCTTCAGTGCACGTGATCTGCCATAACTCGAACCATAGAGATCTCTCTTTTTAGCAAGCTGGAACTCATGAGTATTTAGCCTCTCGAGGATATCAGCGGGATCAAGTGACTTGTAATCAGCACGCTCTTGTATCATCAATGCCAGAGTATCAAATGAGGAATCAAGCAATCTCAGCAGTTTCTTCACCACCTCATGGTCGGTGATGTCAGTGGCACCAAGTGCTTGAAGCTCATTTGAGATGTCAGTGAGGCGATCGAAGGTTTGTTGAACATTTTCATTGTCGAGTGTTTTGAAGCGTATGAAGAGATTGCGAAGAACATCAACTCGAGAGTCACGCTGTGTTGAGACTCCTTCATTGACTTTGGACAGCCTATCCCAGATAAGCTTAGCAGTTTCCAAAGCACTCACTCTTCCATACTGTCCTTTGCTCAGATGGCCACAAATGATATTCTTCGCTTGAGAATCGAGTTGCTTGAATCTCTTCACATCAGCAGCATTCAGAGAAGGTGTGACTGAGGGAACACCATTTTCCACAACATACCAGAGATCGTTATCAATTGCCTCAAGATGCATTCGCATCTTATTCTTCGAGTAGGGGTAGTCCGTCCCATCGAAGGTAGGACACCCAGCAGAGATCTTGATCATACCTGCGGTCGACATAACTAAAACTCCAGGCGGTTAAACCAAAATCACACAGAACAAGGGAGTACCTCGCTCTGATACCAATTGAAAGTGCATTATATCGACTAGAGGGGGGTGAATAGACGATTTTTATGAATTCTTCACTGAGGAATTTGCCGGTGAGGAAATTCCTTAGCGAAGAACTACTTGCAGCGGAATAAGTACTCAAGAGTAAACACAACGGAATACAAGCATAGTCATCATGATGAAATGAAGACAAGCACAGAGTACAGAAAGCGTAAACACAGGATAACACAGGATGAAGACAAACAGACTGAAGAAATTGAACTGAGGAAATTGAGAAAGTCTTCAGTCAAAGTCTTCAAACACAGATATGACAAGCACACAACTCAGTAATGAGGAAATGAAAGAGTTGAGGAATTAGAACCAGTAGGCTTGGTGAAGACAATGATTTGGTAGACCAGTTCCAACTACTGTCTCAGTTGTACATCTGGTTGGAGCGGCTAGGTATTTAAACCTGAGGACACACAGTCCTCACCGTATTCTCCTTGAACTAAGGTCACACAGACCTCGCCAAATCACTCGTGGTAAGTCTTTAGGTGACTTCCGAACCTTCACAAACTCGGTCACTCGGCGATCCACAATTCCTCTTGGATGCTCTAGACCATGATGCCTAACCGTCTGGAAGAAGCACAATCTTCAAAGGTAACAAGCGTCGGATCCACGCAGGATCAATCTCTTCAGTGATGCTCAATCACTTTGAGTTTGTAGGTGTTTGGGTTTGGGTTTTACTCACTTGATGATTTTCGGTCAAAGTCCTCGGAGGATGGGATGCTCTCAAATGACAAGTGTCAGTTTCTCTCGGAGCAGCCAACCAGCTAGTGGTTGTAGGGGGGGCTATTTATAGCCTAGGGAGCAGCCCGACATGATAAGACATAAATTCCCTTCAATGATATGACCGTTAGGTGGGTAGATACTTTGGGACAGCTGGCGCATAGCACAACAACGGTCGGAAATTTGAGTATCAAATTCCTCAGGGCTATCATGTTCCTCACTGTGTAGGCAATCCGCACTGGCGAATTCCTAACTCCTCAGTCAGAACAAATTCCTCAGAGACCAGAAGAACTTTGTCTCTGTCACTGAAGAATATGACTGATCTGTATGAGATTTCCAATGGCTTCACTCGAAGGGATTGGTAGGTGTAGGATTTTGAGTTGAGCATCACATGGAAATTTTTCCTTAGTATTTCCTCAACCCCCTTTAACAGTACGGTGTTTCCTATAACTCAAGAAAGAGAAAATGAAACTACGAAAACAAAAGTCTTCATGCTTCATGTTCCTTGAATGAATACCAAGTCTTCAAGGTCACACCAATTTCTTCACTTTCAAAGTCTTCAGAAAGTCTTCAGAATTACAAAGTCTTCAGACGAAGAACTTCATTTTTAGGGGTCGACTTTCACTGTAAATATCAAACTCCTCATAGACTTATAGACCTGTGTACACTCATAAACACATTAGTCCCTTAACCTATAAGTCTTCAATACACCGAAATCACTAAGGGGCACTAGATGCACTTACAAGAACCTATTAAAGTTGAAGAAGAAACTATTACTTATACTGTTGATCCAGTTTTTCCTACTACTTACTCTGAGAAACCACCTTTTCCTGTTAGGATAAAAGAACATGCTAAAGCTTCAGCTGTGGTTCGTAAGAGTTATACTAGAACACCTACACCCCCTGAAAAAATTAAAGTGGAACCTAGTATTGCTATGGTTAAAGATCTCTTGGTTGATAATATTGATGGGCATGTTATTTATTTATGTGATGAAGCTGCTAGAATTGCCAAACCCGATGATAAAGATAAACATAGACCTATTGTTGGCATGCCTGTTGTTTCTGTTAAGATAGGAGATCATTGTCATCATGGATTATGTGATTTGGGTGCTAGTGTGAGTGCAATTCCCTTTACTATATACCAAGAAATTATGAATGATACTGCACCTGCTGAAATAGAAGATATTGATGTTACTATTAAGCTCGCTAATAGAGATACTATCTCACCAATTGGGATTGTTAGAGATGTTGAAGTCCTGTGTGGGAAAATAAAATGTCCCATTGATTTTATTGTTCTTGGTTCCCCACAAGATGACTTTTGTCCCATTGTATTTGGTAGACCTTTCTTGAATACTATCAATGCTAAGATAGATTGCGAGAAAGAAACAGTTAGTGTAAATTTCGGGGATGTGTCTCATGAGTTTAATTCTCCAAATTTTGTAGACAACCTCGTGATAAAGAATTGCCTAATAAAGATGAAATTATTGGTGTTGCTTCTATTGCCATTCCGCCTACTGATACTTTAGAACAATATTTGCTAGACCATGAAAATGACATATTCATGAAAGAAAGAAATGGAATAGATGAAATATTCTTTAAACAAATGCCTGTTTTGAAACACAATTTGCGTGTTGAGACTCTTGGAGATCCTCTACCACCCAAGAGTGATCCTGTGTTCGATCTTAAACAAATACCTAATACTTTGAAATATGCTTATCTTGATGAAAAGAAGATATATCATGTTATTATTAGTGCTAACCTTTCAGAGCATGAAGAAAAGAAATTATTGAAAACTGTGAAGAAGCACCGTGCTGCTATTGGATATACTCTGGATGATCTTAAGGGCATTAGTCCCACTCTATGTCAGCACAAAATTAATATGGAACCTGATGCTAAACCAGTTGTTGATCACCAGTGACGGTTGAATCCAAAGATTAAAGTAGTGGTAAGAAATGAAATATTAAAGCTTCTGGAAGTAGTTCTAATTTATCCTATTGCTGATAGTAGATGGGTAAGTCCCGTTCATTGTGTCACTAAGAAGGGAGGTATTACTGTTGTTCCCATTGATAAGAATGAATTGATTCCACAAAGAATTGTTACAAGTTATAAAATGGTAATTGATTTTAGAAAATTAAACAAAGCTACTAGGAAAGATCATTATCCTCTACCTTTTATTGATCAAATGCTAGAACGATTATCCAAACATACACACTTTTGCTTTCTATATGGTTATTCTGGTTATTCTGGAATACCTGTGTCATAAGAGGATCAAGAAAAAAACTACTTTTTCATGCCCTTTTGGTACCTTTGCTTATAGACATAAGCGTTTTGGTTTATGTAATGCACCTGCTACCTTTTCAAAGATGTATGACTGCTATAATCTTTGACTTTTGTGAAAAGATTGTTGAGGTTTTCATGGATGATTTCTCCATTTACGAAACTTATTTTGATGATTGCTTAAGCAACCTTGATCGAGTTCTGCAGAGATATGAAGAAATTAATCTTGTCTTGAATTGGGAGAAGTGCCACTTTATGGTGAATGAAGGTATTGTCTTGGGGCATAAAATCTCCGAAAGAGGTATTGAAGTGGATAAAGCTAAAGTTGATGCAATTGAAAAATGCCATGTCCTAAAGATATCAAAAGTATAAGAAGTTTTCTTGGTCATGCTGGTTTGTATAGGAGATTTATTAAAGACTTCTCTAAATTTTCTAGGCCTCTCACTAATTTTTGCAAAAGGATGTTCCATTTGTTTTTGATGATGATTGTGTAGAAGCATTTGAAATTCTTAAGAAAGCCTTAATTTCTGCACCTATTGTTCAACCACCTGATTGGAACCTATCCTTTGAAAGTATCTGTGATGCTAGTGATTATGTTGTTGGTGTTGTTCTAGGACAAAGAGTTGATAAGAAATTAAATGTTATTCATTATGCTAGTAAAACTCTAGGCAGTGCTCAAAGAAATTATGCTACTACTGAAAAAGAATTTTTAGATGTTGTATTTGCTTGTGATAAGTTCAGATCTTATATTGTTGATTCCAAAGTAACTGTTCACACTAATCATGCTGCTATTAAATATCTTATGGAAAAGAAAGATGCTAAACCTAGAATCATTAGATGGGTTCTCTTGCTACAAGAATTTGATTTACATATTACTGATAGGAAAGGGGCTGAAAACCCCATAGTAGACAACTTGTCTAGGTTAGAAAATATTCTTGATAACCCACTACCTATTGATGATAGCTTTCCTGATGAATAGTGAGCTGTTATAAATGCTTCTCATAGTACTCCATGGTATGCAAACTATGCTAATTATATTGTTGCTAAATTTATACCACCTAGTTTCACATACCAACAAAAGAAAAAGTTTTTCTATGATTTAAGACATTACTTTTGGGATGACCCACACCTCTATAAAGAAGGAGTAGATGGTGTTATTAGACGTTGTGTACCTGAGCATGAACAGGAACAGATCCTATGCAAGTGTCACTCCGAAGCCTACGGAGGACACCATGCTAGAGATAGAACTGCACATAAGGTATTACAATCTGGTTTTTATTGGCCTACTCTCTTTAAGGATGCTCGTAAGTTTGTCTTGTCTTATGATGAATGTCAAAGAATTGGTAATATTAGTAGACGTCAGGAAATGCCTATGAATTATTCACTCATCATTGAACCATTTGATGTTTGGGGTTTTCATTATATGGGAACTTTTCCATCCTATTATGGGTATACACATATTTTAGTTGCTGTTGATTACATTACTAAGTGGGTATAAGCTATTCCAACTAGTAGTGCTGATCATAACACTTCTATTAAAATTCTTAAAGAAGTTATTTTCCCGAGGTTTGGGGTCCCTATATATTTAATGACTGATGGTGGTTCACACTTTATTCATGGTGCTTTCCACAAATTGGTTGCCAAGTATGATGTCAACCATAGAATTGCATCACCTTATCATCCTTAGTCTAGTGGTCAAGTAGAATTGAGTAATAGGGAAATAAAATTGATCTTGCAAAAGACTGTTAATAGATCTAGAAAGAATTGGTCTAAGAAACTTAATGATGCATTATGGGATTATAGAACTGCATATAAAAATCCTATGGGTATGTCTCCCTATAAAATGGCTTATGGAAAAGCATGTCACTTACCTCTTGAACTAGAACACAAGGCTTATTGGGCAATTAAAGAGCTCAATTATGATTCCAAACTTGCTGGTGAGAATAGGTTATTTGACGCTCGCTTGATGAATGGAGAATCCAAGCCTATGAGAATGTCAAATTGTTTAAAGAAAGAGTTAAAAGATGGCATGACAAAAGGATACAAAAGCGTGAATTTAATGTAGGTGGCCATATCTTGCTATACAACTCTCGTTTAAGATTTTTTGCAGGAAAAACTTCTCTCTAAATGGGAAGGTCCTTACATTATCGAGGAAGTTTATCGTTCCTGTGCCATCAAGATCAACAATGACGAGGGCAATAACCCGAAGGTGGTAAACGGGCAAAGAATCAAACATTATATCTCAGGTACTCCAATAAATGTTGAAAAAAGCAATATTATTAATACCATAACACTGGAGGAGTACATAAGGGAGACCTACCAGAATGTTCCAGACCCCTGAAAAGGAATAGGTATGTGATACGGTAAGTAAACCGACTCCAAAACTTTTCTAGAGGCAATTTTACTCCGTTTTGGAATATTTAAAAAATTAGGAAAATAAAACATAGTCCAAAAAGTGCAGGAGGAGGCGACAAGCCTTGGGGGCGCTCCTCCCAGGCTTGTGTCCACCTCGTGTACCCTCTGGACTCTGTTTTCTTGCAGAATACTTCTTTTGGTCGGTAAAAATTCATTATATAATCCCCCGAAAGTTTTGACCATCGTATCACGACAATATCCTCTGTCTTTGTTTTGAGCTATTTCTGCAATAGATTTAGAGTAAGATATCTTCGCAAGAGTCCGTCGGGGAGAGTCGTGTCTCTCACCCGACTCCAGACCCAAAAGCATACAACAAAGTTGAACCCTTTGGGTGGTCAACGGAGGAAGAGATGTAAGCTGACCTGAAAAGAGTGGATGCTATGGAGGAGGATCAAGAAGTTACTTCTGTTCCCCGAAATGATGGCTGGCATGAGGAGTTCACGAGCTCAGTTATGCCTGATTCAATCAAGCCACCCGGTGCTAAGTTTATCTCTTATAACAACATGAAAAAAAGTGTTGTTTTTTCTCCCGCAGCCAAGATGCATCCATGGGTGGACGGTGCTCTAACCGTCACAGGCAAACTCCGCAAGGAAAATATGGACCTCAAGCAGCAAAGTCAAAAGCTTGAAGAGGAGAATTGCATCCTGAAGGGCACTATTGCCGAGAACATTGCACCAGCACCTCCGAAGAAGGAGCCATGAGTACATGGGTATGGACACTCCCCTTGGCTTGTGCCATGCTTGGGGGTGGTGTCCCGGTATCGTATCACCATCATATCTTTACCTTTACTGTTTTTCTTAGTTCGAGCCTTTTGGTTATATCTTGGTTTAGTAGAATAAACTTTTTAGTATGATCTAGTTTGAGCTTTGCTTTGAGTTCCCTCTATGTAATCGAGTCCGTGAGTTATATAATAAAGAGTAGTTTTGAGTTGAGGGCTTTGCTTTCTTGCTAAGATCTTGATAAAAGAAAGGAATAAAAGAAATAAAAACATTATATAATGATCTTATGGAGAGTGATGACTTCACATATAAGGAGTATGATGAATGAAATTTGTTGAGAGTTGGCAAACATAGTTTTGGTCATTGTTGCAATTAATAGGAAGTAATAACCAAATAGAGGTTTCACATATAAATATACTATCTTGGACATCTGTTGTGATTGTGAGCACTCATTAAAATATTACATGCTAAAAAGTTGATGTTGGACAAGGAAGACAACATAATGGGTTATGTTTCCTTATATCTGAATAGAAGTTATATTGTCATGGATCCTCCAACATGTTGAGCTTGTTTCTCATCCCATGCCAGCCAAATCTTTTGCACCAATTAGAGATACTACTTGCATCCAAACATACCTTAAACCAGTTTTGCCATGAGAGTCCACTATATCTACCTATGGATTGAGTAAGATCCTTAAAGTAAGTTGTCATCGGTGCAAGCAATAAAAATTGCTCTCTAAATATGTATGATCTTTTAGTGTGAGGAAAATAAGCTTTATATGAACTTGTGATATGGAAGAAATAAAAGCGTCAGACTGCATAATAAAGTTCTTTAGCACAAGCGGCAATATAAAGTGACGTTCTTTTGCATTAAGATTTTGTGCATCCAACCATAAAAGCGCATGACAACCTCTGCTTCCCTCTGCGAAGGGCCTATCTTTTACTTTTATCTTCTACCTTTATAAAAGAGTCAAGGTGATCTTCACCTTTCCTTTTTACACTTTTTCTTTTTGGCAAGCACTATGTGTTGGGGAAAGATCCAGACATATATATCCACTCGGATGTAGGTTATCATAAAGTATTATTGTTGACATTACACTTGAGGTAAAAGGTTGGGAGGCGAAGGCCTCTCTGTGTCCGATTGAGGCTTTGATCTCATAAGTATCGCGTGAGTGTTAGCAATTGTGAAAGACTAAAAGATGCTTGAGTATTGGGACTTGCTATACAAAAGCTCTTACGTTGACTCTTTACGATATTACGATACATTGCAATTGCTTCAATTACTGAGATCATAGTTTGTTAGTTTTCAATGAAGTTTCGGATTCATACTCTACCTTGTGAATGAACTGTTACTTTAGCATAAGAAATTATATGACAATATATGTTGTTGTTATATAGATGATCATGATGTCCTCATGCCCGTATTTCATTTCATCGACACCTCTATCTCTAAACATGTGGACATATTTATCGATTTCGGCTTTCGCTTGAGAACAAGCGAGGTCTAAGCTTTGGGGAGTTGATACGTCCATTTTGCATCATGCTTTTATATTGATATTTATTGCATTATAGGCTGTTATTACACATTATGGTACAATACTTATGCATTTTCTCTCTTATTTACAAGATTTACATGAAGAGGGAGAATGCCGGCAGCTGGAATTCTGGACCGGGAAGGAGCAAATCTGAGAGACATATTCTGCATAACTCCAAAAGTCCTGAAAATTTACGGAGAATTATTTTGGAATATAAAAAATATGGGCGAAGAAAATACCAGAAGGGACCCACCAGGTGGCCACAAGCCTGCGGGGTGCGCCATACCCCGTGGGCGCGCCCCTAGGGCTTGTGGGCCCCCTAGTAAGGTCTCCGGTGCCCATCTTCTACTATATGGAGGCTTTTGACCTGGAAAAAAATCATAAGGAAGCTTTCGGGACGAAGCATCATCGTCTCGAGGCGGAACATGGGCAGAAGCAATCTAGGTTCCGGCGGAGCTGTTCTGCCGGGGAAACTTCCCTCCCGGAGGTGGAAATCGAAGCCATCATCATCACCAACGATCCTATCATCAAGAGGGGGTCAATCTTCATCAACATCTTCACCAACACCATCTCCTGTCAAACCCAACTTCATCTCTTGTATTCAATATTTGTCTCAAAACCTCAGATCGGTACCTATGGGTTGCTAGTAGTGTTGATTACTCCTTGTAGTTGATGCTAGTTGGTTTATTTGGTGGAAGATCATATGTTCAGATCCTTAATGATATCCAATACCCGTCTGATCTTGAACATAAACATGCTTTGTGAGTAGTTACGTTTGTTCCTGAGGACATGGTAGAAGTCTTGTTATAAGTAATCATGTGAGTTTGGTATTCGTTCGATATTTTGATGAGATACATGTTATCTTTCCTCTAGTGGTGTTATGTGAACATCGACTACATGACACTTCACCATGATTTGGGCCTAGGGGAAGGCATTGGGAAGTAATAAGTAGATGATGGGTTGCTAGAGTGACAGAAGCTTAAACCATAGTTTACGCGTTGCTTCGTAAGGGGCTGATTTGGATCCACATGTTTCATTCTATGGTTAGATTTACCTTAATTCTTTTTTCGTAGTTGCAGATGCTTGCGAGAGAGGTTGATCATAAGTGGGAGACTTGTCCAGGTAAGGACATCACCCAAGCACCGGTCCACCCGCATATCAAATTATCAAAGTAACGAACGCGAATCATATGAGCACGATGAAAACTAACTTGACAATAATTCCCATGTGTCCTCGGGAGCACTTTGCTTTATATAAGAGAAAAGGACTGGGCCACCTTGCTGCACCTTTGTTACACTTGTTACTTGTTACCGGTTACGAATTATCTTATCACAAAACTATCTGTTACCCATAATTTCTGTGCTTGCAGAAAATACCTTGCTGAAAACCGCTTGTCATTTCCTTCTGCTCCTTTTTGGGTTCGACACTCTTACTTATCGAAAGGACTACGATAGATCCTCTATACTTGTGGGTCATCAGATGCCCACACTCTAGTTCAACGCTGTGTTGGATGTCAGCTTTGCGGTAATCAAAGCCATAGTTCGCCCATGGCTCCCCGAACTATACCAATTACCTGGCCCTTCGCAGTCTGGGGACTGGAGATGGTTGGACCACTTAAAGGGGAATCAAGAAAAATTAATATATACTGGTCATGGTCGACAAATTCACTAAATGGATTAAAGCAAAGCCAGTAACCTGAGCAAAGTTCGGACCAGTTATCGACTTTATATCCGAGTTAGTACACCATTACGGTGTCCCCCATAGTATCATCATGTATAATGGATCTAACTTCACGGCCCAGGAGGTCAAGACCTAGTGCACTACCATGGGTATCAAGCTCGACTACGCTTCGGTGTACCACCCGCAGACCAACGGACTAATCATGAGCGGCATCAAGCCTCGCCTTGTCCGTTCCTTGAAACAATATGATTGTCACTGGGTGGAAGAACTTGACTCCGTGCTTTGGCGATTGCGCACTACCCCCAACCGATCAACGGGATATACACCCTTTTTCATGGTGTACGGCGCAAAAGCAGTCTTACCTTGTGATATTATACACGACGCACCTCGAGTATGCATGTACGAGGAAAAGGAAGCCAAGTTGGATCGGTAGGATGACCTAGACGGTTGGAAGAAGAGCGGGACGTCGCTCAGGCTCGTTCTACATTTTATCAGCAGCATGCTCGATGCTACCAAAGCAGGGAAGTTCGTGCGAAGGCATACAACATTGGAGAACTCATCCTCCGCCTCCCAGAGAAGCGAAAGAACAAGCTCTCGCCTAAATGGGAGGGCCCTTTTATAATTGATGAAATACTAGCAGGAGGAGCGTATCGTCTTCGCAACCGGGCCGACAACCGCCTCGAACCGAACCCCTGGAACGCCGCTCGGCTCCGGTGCTTCTACGGCTAAAAATGCCCACGTCAGTGCACTACCCCTTTCCTCATTGTAAGATTCCTTTTTTTCCTGAAGAATTAGCACCTCCCGGGCCCTGTTCAGATAAACCGAATTTTGTTTAGGCCCCCTTCATCGTACATTTTCAAATGTCACACCCAGATCTTACCTGGGGATCCTTTAAAGCAGCCAATCAATATATTTCGGTGCACGTAATCGTCTCTGCCATGTTGGCACCTCTCGAATACCTCTCCCACCATTATATTCACCGATTTGACTTAAGTTTTTGCCCAGCTGAGTTTCCTGGCTCTTGTGCTTACCCCCTATGTTCCCGATCGTTCGGCTAGGGGGTAAAGGGAGCACCTCCGCGATTATTACGACCGGGTTAGCCGTGTACGTACCTCAGATGGGTCAAGCCGAAGGCTAGTGATACGTCTCCAACATATCTATATTTTTTGATTATTCCATGCTATTCTATTATCAATCTTGGATATTTTATAATCATTTTATATCATTGTTTGGTACTAACCTATTGACATAGTGCCAAGTGCCAGTTGCTGTTTTCTGCATGTTTTTTACATCGTAGGAGATCAATACCAAATGGAGTCCAAATGCAACAAAACTTCACAGAGATTTTTTATGGACCAGAAGACACCCAATGGGCCAAGGCAGCGCCTGGGGGTGCGCCGAGGGGAGCACAACCCACCAGGGCGCGCCAGGAGGCCCAGGCGTGCCCTGATGGGTTGTGCCCACCTCGGGTGCCCCCCGGACCGCCTCTTTGCTCTATAAATACCCCAATATTCCAGAAACCCTAGGGGAGTCGACGAAAATCAATTCCAGCCGCCGCCGAGTCCAGAACCACCAGATCCAATCTAGACACCATCACGGAGGGGTTCACCACTTCCATTGGTGCCTCTTTGATGATGCGTGAGTAGTTCTTTGTAGACCTTCGGGTCCGTAGTTAGTAACTAGATGGCTTCCTCTCTCTCGTTTGATTCTCAATACAATGGTCTCTTGGAGATACATATGATGTAACTCTTTTTGCGGTGAGTTTGTTGGGATCGGATGAACTTTGAGTTTATGATCAGATCTAGCTTTTTATATCCATGAAAGTTATTTGAGTTTCTTTGATCTCTTAAATGCATGATTTCTTATAGCCTCGTATTTCTTCTCCGATATTTAGGTTTTGTTTGGCCAACTTGATCTATTTATCTTGCAATGGGAAGAGGTGCTTTGTAGTGGGTTCGATCTTACGGTGCATGATTCCAGTGACAGAAGGGGAACCGACACGTATGTATCGTTGCTACTAAGGATAAAACGATGGGGTCTATCTCTACATAGATCGATCTTGTCTACATCATGTCATCGTTCTTATTGCATTACTCCGTTTCCCCATGAACTTAATACACTAGATGCATGCTGGATAGCGGTCGATGTGTGGCGTAATAGTAGTAGATGCAGGCAGGAGTCGGTCTACTAATCTTGGACGTGATGCCTATGTAATGATCATTGCCTGGATATCGTCATGATTATTTGAAGTTCTATCAATTGCCCAACAGTAATTTGTTTACCCACCGTTTGCTATTTTTCTCGAGAGAAGCCACTAGTGAAATCTACGGCCCCCAGGTCTCTTTCTCATATTATTTGCCTTTGCGATCTATTTTCCTTTGCTTTTATTTTCAGATCTATTAGACCAAAAATACAAAAATACCTTGCTGCATTTTATTCTTATTTATTTTATTTGGCGTCCGTTTGCCTATCTTGAGGCGCCGCTACCCGAAAGGGATTAACAACCCTTTTTACACGTCGGGTTGCGAGTATTTGTTATTTGTGTGCAGGGGCTGTTTATGTTGTGTTGCTTGGGTCTCCTACTGGTTCGATAACCTTGGTCTCATCACTAAGGGAAATACCTACCGCCGCTGTGCTGCATCATCCCTTCCTCTTTGGGGAAATACCGACGTAGCTTCAAGCCGCATCAAAAGGAATTTCTAGCGCCGTTGCTGGGGAGGATCTTCAACATATACCAGGTTCCTAATCACAAATCTCATCTCCTCGCAATTTACATTATTTGCCATTTGCCTCTCGTTTTACTCTCCCCCACTTCACAAAAAATTGTCGTTTTATTCGCCATTCTTTTTCGTTCGCCGTTTTCTTACCGGATATGTTTTTGTGTGCGTTCTTGTTTGCGTAGTCATGATGCCTCAAAGAAAATATTTGGATGTTCCTTACCGCAATATTTTGCTTGAAATTGAGAAAAGTACTAAGGAATATATGACTACACAATTTGAGCATAATAAGTATTTTACCAAAGAAATTAAGGAACGCTCCGTTGTGCTTGATGCTATAACAAAACAACTTGATGATATTAGTAGAGAAGTTTGGAATCTCCAATCTAAGTATGCTTTTGCTGAAAGTTTGCTAGGAAAAATATCCGATGCACAAGCTACTCTAGTAAATCAAATGACGGCTAAACCAATCTCACTAGAGGATAAAAATGATGATCTTAAAGTGATTGGTGTTTCTTCTATTGATTCCTTGTTTAGTAAAATTAAGATTGATGAAAAAGGGACTGTACAAGAGTCCACTTTAGTTAGAAGGAGTCCCGATAATTCGGAGGGTGAAAATCTTGTTGAGAAAATTGATAAAAGTGGGTTTGAAGAGGTCAAAACTTTAACTAGTGATGTGCCCACTCTTTTGGATTACAAAGACTTTAATTATGATACTTGCTCTTTGATTGACTGTATTTCTTTGTTGCAATCCATGGTAAATTCACCCCATGCTTATGAACAAAATAAAGCTTTTACTAAACATTTTGTTGATGCTATGATGAAAGCTTTAGAAGAAAATTTGGAATTAGGAGTTTCAATTCCAAGAAAATTGCATGATGAATGGGAACCTACCATCAAAGTCAAGATTAAAAATTATGAGTGTTTTGCTTTGTGTGACTTGGGTGCTAGTGTTTCTACAATTCCGAAATCTTTATGTGATGTGCTTGGTCTTACCGATATTGAAGAATGCTCTTTAAATTTGCACTTGGCGAATTCCACTATTAAAAAGCCTATGGGAAGAATTAATGTTGTTATTATTCTTGCAAATAGGAATTATGTGCCCATAAATTTTATTGTTCTTGACATTGATTGCAATTGGTCTTGTCCAATTATTCTTGGTAGACCGTCTTTACGCACTATCGGTGCCGTGATTGATATGAAAGAAGGCAATATTAAGTTCCAATTTCCTTTGAGGAAGGGTATGGAACACTTCCCTAGAACAAGAATTAGGCCACCATATTAATCAATCATGAGGGCATCTTATGGATCTCGAAACAAAGATGACAAAACTTAGATCCTTGCTTTATGCCTAGCTAAGGGCGTAAAACTATAGCGCTTGTTGGGAGGCAACCCAATGAATAAAATTTATTCTTGCTTTTTTTTTGTTCTTGAGTGCTTGCACAATTATGCTACTGTTATGATTGTGTTTTTTGTGTTTTAATTAGTGTTTGTGCCAAGTAAAGCCTTTAGGATCTTCTTGGGTGATAGTTGTTTGATCTTGCTGAAAAACAGAAACTTTTGCGCTCACAAAAACAATTCTCATTTTTTACAAGAGCGTGATAAAATACCAATTCTTTTTGCAGAATATTAATATACAAATTGCTCAGGTCGTCCTAATTTTTCAGAATTTTTGGAGTTTCAGAAGTATTCTAAATATCCAGATTGCTACAGATTGTTCTGTTTTCGACAGATTATGTTTTCTTTGCGTTGTGTGCTTGTTTTGACGGCTCTATGGTTTTCTTTGATGAGTGTTTGCCATAGAAAAGTTGGAATACAGTAGTGTGACGCCCGGATAATTAAGCTACACTAACTTTCTACTAATGATGCCACGTCCCTCGGTTACTGTTGCTAATCTACCGTTAGGTCAAACCGTTTAAAAATTCAAATTCAAATTAATGTCAACGATAAAAGTTTTTCAAAATTTAAAACAAAAATGTTCGGGAGGTGCCATATTTTGCATAAGTAAATATGGTGTAATAAACACATTTTTATAAAATGCCTAGATAATTTAAAATGATTTAAAACAGAAAAGAAAATACAAAAGAGAAAACAAAAAAAAGAAAAAAGAAAGAAGAGAAACCCCCCGGGCTTCGGCCCAGCTGACCACAGGCCCAACTGGGCCAAGCAACCAGGCCACCCGCCGGCCCACCCTGCCCCCTGCTTATCCACCCACTCCCCCCACTCCCCACCGACACCCCACTTCCCCCCCGAAAATATCCCCCCCTCTCCCCCGATTGGATCGGGATCGAGAGGAGGAGACTGCCGACGCCCGGACCGCCCGACGCCGCCTCGCCCTCGCCGGCCTGCTTCCTCCTCCCCACCGGTCTGCCTCCCCCGTCGCCGGTCGTCTCCGTCCTCCGCCTCGCCCCCCGTTGCCCTGGACCCTACTCCCCGCCGTGAGCCGCCGCCTTTTCTCTCCTCCTCTTCCTCGTCCCGCAGCTCCACGCCAGCACGCGCGCCCGCGCCGTCCCATGGCCGTGCTCGTGCTGTGGCCGCGCCCTCTCTCCCCCGCGGCTCCCTCGTCCCGTGCACGCACCGTCCGCATGCACACGGCACCCACGCGCCGCGCCCCAGCTCCTGGCCGTGCCTGCCCCCGTCGATGCGCGCGCGCTCGCGCGCCCTGCGCCCCGCTGCCACCCCGGGGGGCCGCGGCCTCCTTCCCCGCACCGCGCCTGGGCAGCGCGCCCCACCGTCCCGCTCCTCGCGCCACCGCGTTGGCCTCGCCCGCTGACCCCGCGCCTCCGTTGCCGCCTGCTCACCGCGCGGCACTGCTCCGCCCTGCCGCCCGCTTCGCCGCTGCTGCCGCTCCTCGCGCTCTCCCGCGACCTCCTGCGCCCTGTCCGCCGCGGCCACCGCCCGGTTGGCCGCACCTGTCGCCGCCCGCCGGAGAGCGCCCGCCCCGTTTCTTCGGGTCTGCCCCGATGGGCGCCTCACCCGCAACGGCGCCCGCTGCCTAGCGCCCGCTCGGGCGCACACCCGCACCCGAGCGCCCGAACCCGGTAGGCCCCTATGGGCCTATGACATATGGGCCCCGCCCACAGAACGTGTTTAAAAAAAATAAAAAAATATTAATAATTAAAATAAAATAAAAATAATATCATTAATTAATTAAGATAATTAATTTACTTAATTAATCCTGTTAATTAATATAATTAAGCCTAATTAATTAATCTAATCACTTAAATTAAAATTAACTAATCGTGTTTAGTTAACTAAGTCAATGACCAGTGGGACCCACACGTCAGCGACCCAGTCAACACTTCTGTTGACTGCTGATGTCAAGCTGACGTCATGATGACGTCAGCAAACACCGTTCTGGATAATGTTGTATTAAATTAATTAAATAAATGCTAAAATTAATTTAAATATTTTAAAATTCATATAAAATAAACCGTAGCTCGGATGAAAATACTTTCTACATGAAAGTTGCTCAGAAAGACGAGACGAATCCGGATACGCAGCCCGTTCGTCTGCCACACATCCCTAACATATCGAACTCGCAACTTTCCCCCTCCGTTTCATCTGCCCGAAAATGGATTATGCTATGCGATGCTACTTGGAGGACTTCAATCTACTCTCTTCCACATGCTGCAAGATGGAGGCTGCCAGAAGCGTAGTCTTGACAGGACTAGCTACCCCCCTCTTATTCTGGCATTCTGCAGTTCAGTCCACTGATATGGCCCTTTACACATATATCCATGCATATGTAGTGTAGCTCCTTGCTTGCGAGTACTTTGGATGAGTACTCACGGTTGCTTTCCTTCCTCTTTTCCCCCTTTCCTTTCTACCTGGTTGTCGCAACCAGATGCTGGAGCCCAGGAGCTAGAGATCCCGAGGATGATTCTATGTGGAGTTTGGCTTCGAGGAGTAGTTAGGAGGTCCCAGGCAGGAGGCCTTGCCCTTTCGATCGTTGCTACTTTTGTGCTAGCCTTCTTAAGGCAAACTTGTTTAACTTATGTCTGTACTCAGATATTGTTGCTTCCGCTGACTCGTCTATGATCGAGCACTTGTATTCGAGCCCTCGAGGCCCCTGGCTTGTATTATGATGCTTGTATGACTTATTTATGTTGTAGAGTTGTGTTGTGATATCTTCCCGTGAGTCCCTGATCTTGATCGTACACATTTGCGTGCATGATTAGTGTACGGTCGAATGGGGGGTGTCACAAGTTGGTATCAGAGCCAGGTTTCGATCCTGGGACCTGTGGGTTATGGGCCCACGTCGCCATTGGGTGGTATTAGGATCTTTTACTCCTTGTCTATACTCTGGGACTCTGATCTCTCTTCTATTCGGGTTAAGTGAGTTTTGCTAAATCTAACATTAGGATCTCGTTATCACTTTCACCCGGAGAGCCCCTTATTACTGATGATCGTCTGCTGCACGTGAAGACCCTGAAGATACTCTCCGCTGATAACCCAAGAACTTGTGTTCATCGCTTTTGCAATTCCCTTTCATCGATAAACTCCTATGGATAACCACGTATACTCGCCATTCACACAATGTTTCCCAGTTGATCTTGTTATTACAAGATACCCCGAAATTCTCTCTGTTGTTCCGAGAATCCTTTGAGCTTACTGCCTTGCTGTTCTTTGTCACCTGAATACCCCTACGGATAATTCTTGCACTTACCGAGTATCCGCTCATCCCCAGTTGATTCAAGTATTTCACAAAAGTGTTCAAAATACCATTCGATCTTCCAAAAATCCTCAGGAGCCTTTTGCTCTTGAAATTCTTGCTTACTTGCATTATGATTAATCTTAAGTCTCGTAATCTTATTGGCATCTCTTGTCATTATCATTTTGAGTCCGTTGATTCAATCTGTTGCGAATGCTCGCAATCCTCAATCAGAGCCTAGAATTCATCCTTCCGGCTCAGACGTCATTTGAAACATGAGCTGGTTCTCGCCAATCAAATTGTCGTCGATTTTGCCCCTATGTCTATTGAACTTATCCATCCTTAATCAGAGCGTTTGTTTCTGATCCTTCGCTTTGTAAATCATAATTCCTTTGCAATTGAGCTCTAAGTTACTTAGTTGTTTCTATAATCCAAGGTCTTTGCATTGATTCTACCTCTGGTTGTGTGCCGATACTCACATCAGATCCTTTATGGACCATCAGAACCTTGTTGGATTTTATCCGACAACGTCCTTCATATTCAATCACTTTGGAAGTTCTTTACCTGATACATCATGCCTTTAGTAAATTGTATCCTCTCGTTTTGTCACCCATGCTCTACTATCGAGCTTGAGTTATTTACCCCTGAAGCTTGTGGTATATGTTTCCACGATGCCCCGATGGGTTGAACCTATGCCTTTCATAGTATGTGTGAACTTGAAAGTTTTCATGAGTCATACTCTTCTGGTATTTTGCCAGATAAAAATTTTCAACACTGCAACTTCATCAAACGCGAGAAGTGAATGAAAGGGTATGCATTGGCGAAGTGGGAGTCGACCTTGAACTTTGTGTTCATGCCCATGGACACGATGTAGATCCTATCATAGAAGCTTCTTGTAATAATAACTATTTCCTTGATATGATATTGTCTAGTATCTGTGTATTGATCCTTTTGCAATCGTGGTTCCGACCATGTTCTCCTTTAAATACCATTTCTCGTGCAAGTTTAAGCACTTGTCCTCTGCAGAGCAATACCCCTGTCCAACCTCTACTTTGGTCTGTCGTCGAGTATTACCCACCTGGTATCTCGAGAATGCCAAGGAACTACTTAACTTCTTATGGGTTCTTCATCAACTAATATTCTTGCCGATTCCATTTTTCCAACGGGTTCTGAGTTGTTAGAACCACTCAAAGACACCGATAACTGAACCAAGTCCGCTCTACGGTTCAACAACCTTAGTAATCTTCTTTACTTACGAGTTTGTACCCAAACACGTCATTCCTAGCCTGATTGGCTATATCATTATCGTGCTAAATTTTAAACTGTGCCACCCGGTCCTTCTTCCCGGAGCACAACTTTCGACGGTGAGCAAACTTACGTCGATCTTCCCCATAATACCATTTCACCTTGAGCAGCAAGCTTGATTTCGAATTTGTGTCATACCCGTGGTTCCAATATCCTTTCGCTTCATCATTCCTTTGACTTGATGTCATCGCCAATTGATTACATCTTCATGAAATCTCTTGACAAATGTGTCGTGATCATCATCGGCATTCGGAGCTCTTCCTGTATATCGATTGAGTTCATGATGAGAAATACCATCCTTGCCCTCGATGATTTGTGTTATCGTCGACAACATTCTTGCCTCCCCCCAACACAAACTTGTTCATATTTTGTGTTGTATCTTGATTTCCCTGCTATCCAACTTATGTTATGTTCTACCGTGGAGTATTACCATCTTTGATGTCAAGAATGTCGTGAGCATTACTCCATCTCTTAAGAATTCTTGGTACAGTGATACTTCTCACCATCACCATTCTTTCTTGGTCCCAATGTTGATTCTAACCGGAATACCAACAAGTGAACGATGCTTCTTGGATTCTGTACTCCTAGCAACCCTATTTGCATTGGAGTTAATGGTCGACAGTTCATTCTTAGACTATTGGATAATGGATCATCATTTGAACATTGATCGTGCTACCTAGCCCATATTTTGGGTGCACATTTCACCCAATGTTTAACTGTGTATGTTTTCCTCGAGCATACATCATTAAGTCATTCGATCTAGCTAATGTTATCTCCTTGTTCACATAGTTGTGGAAATCCATCTTTTGGAAATCTCAATGGATTGTCGCTGAGCCAATCAGTCACCTCCTCACCTCTCCTTGATTTAATGATGAACCCTTGTTCGGAACTCGCTTCCATAGTTCATCTCCCGAGAATCTTCGATGTCGTTTCGACAATTTGTGTTGCACCTTTCTTCTCAGGCATCCTGAGTCTGAGTTATCCTGACACCAATCAGATCTGAATCTCGGTCAGATATGATGGTTGGAACATATTTCCAAGAGTTATAACATTGGTCTTTATATATGACGCGGTAAGATAATGTCATGCCTAGCACACCTGGCCGGAGGCCCTATTGTTATAGTTTCCTTTTTAGCAAGATTATCCATTTCTCCATGAGGAAATTGTAGGACTTATTATATAAGTTGTACCTGATGAATCCTTTGAGTATCCAAAGTCCGAATTTGCTTGAATACCTTGTCAATGCTATCTCGACGCATGCTTGTGGTACTCCGATCTTCAATAAGAACATTTGAAGCCCAATGCTAAATGTTTCCTGCTCAATTATCCAAACACCGTTGTATGGGTAATGTCATGAAATTTCTCTCCCCTCACCTAGAGGGTTTTCTACATAATATCCTATCATGGTTATCAGGCTCTGCTTGTCGTTGGGAAGGATATACCCCTGAAATATGTGTTAAACACATTTTCCTTTCCATTGTTCTGTTTAATCTGATAATCATAATATCATTTCCATTGTATTGTTTAACCTTTCCAGTAATCTGACTTAACTGAGCAGTGACATTTCCCTGCTAGGGTAAGCACCTTGTTGTACCACTCTGTCAGTAAGACCCTGTTACTATTGTTGATGACATTCCGGTAGCCACCGATGGACGAGAAGTTTGCCTATTGGTCCGCCTCGTTCAATGAGCAGGAAAATGGTTCTCTTCGTCCCTCGCCCTTGGTACCGACGTTGTTGCCGACATAACTGGCAGGCTACCCTCTGACATGCCTTGCTACCATGACCGTGCAAGATGTTACCATTCCTCCTACTTTTAATCCACATGGTGGGCCCATAACCCACAGTTCCACAGGATCGAAACCTGACTCTCCTGTACACCACTGGTTCCCAAGGTTGTTCCTCGCGCGTGACCTCGTATATAATTCACGACCACCTTCCGAGGGATCATCAATTCTGGTATCAAACACAATACTTATCCCCGTTGCTTTGAACCCCTTTCATGCCCTGTTTCAGACATCGATCGATTGCGTACCCGCTCGAAACTTTCCATGATACCACCTTACTTTGCTCTCGATATTTTCTTAAGTTCAATTCGAGAGTTACTTTCCACCACCTTCCCCGATGTTATTGACCGCGTAGTCAACCTTGCAGAGGTCCCATTCTCCCAGAATACCCCCTTATTCTTTCGTAAGTACGATGGAGTTCCCGAAGAAAGAATGCCGACTTCATCATGATGACTGGAAGCAGAGAAATGAAGACATCAACATAATGGATCAACCTCTTCGAGAAGAGCAACCAAGACCGAGAAGAATCGTTAGAATTTCGTAACCTATTCATCCCCCTTACTCCCCTCTTAAATCTCGGGTCGAGATTTCTTGTAGTGGAGGAGAATTGTGACGCCTGGATAATTAAGCTACAGTAACTTTCTACTAATGATGCCATGTCACCTCGGTTACTGTTGCTAATCTACCGTTAGGTCAAACCGTTTAAAAATTCAAATTCAAATTAATGTCAACGATAATTTTTTTCAAAATTTAAAACAAAAATGTTCGGGAGGTGCCATATTTTGCACAAGTAAATATGGTGTAATAAACACATTTTTATAAAATGCCTAGATAATTTAAAATGATTTAAAATAGAAAAGAAAATACAAAAGAGAAAACAAAAAGAAAGAAAGAAGAGAAACCCCCGGGCTTCGGCCCAGCTGACCACAGGCCCAACTGGCCAAGCAACCAGGCCACCCGCCGGCCCACCCTGCCCCCTGCCTATCCACCCACTCCCCCCACTCCCCACCGACACCCCACTTCCCCCCCGAAAATATCTCCCCCCTCCCCCGATTGGATCGGGATCGAGAGGAGGAGACTGCCGACGCCGCCTCGCCCTCGCCGGCCTGCCTCCTCCTCCCCACCGGTCTGCCTCCCCGTCGCCGGTCGTCTCCATCCTCCTGATCGCCCCCCGTTGCCCTGGACCCTACTCCCCGCCGTGAGCCGCCGCCTTTTCTCTCCTCCTCTCCCTCGTCCCGCAGCTCCACGCCAGCACGCGCCGTCCCGTGCCCGTGCTCGCGCCGTGGCCGAGCCCTCTCTCCCCTGCGGCTCCCTCGTCCCGTGCACGCACCGTCCGCACGCACACGGCACCCGCGCGCCGCGCCCCAGCTCCTGGCCGTGCCTGCCCCGTCGATGCGCGCGCGCTCGCGCGCCCAGCGCCCCGCTGCCACCCCGGGGGCCGCGGCCTCCTTCCCCGCACCGCGCCTGGGCAGCGCGCCCCACCGTCCCGCTCCTCGCGCCACCGCGTTGGCCTCGCTCGCTGACCCCGCGCCTCCGTTGCCGCCTGCTCACCGCGCGGCACTGCTCCGCCCTGCCTCCCGCTTCGTCGCTGCTGCCGCTCCCGCGCTCGCCAGCGACCTCCTGCGCCCTGTCCGCCGCATCCACCGCCCTGTTGGCCGCACCTGTCGCCGCCCGCCGGAGAGCGCCCGCCCCGTTGCTTCGGGTCCGCCCCGATGGGCGCCTCACCCGCAACGGCGCCCGCTGCCTAGCGCCCGCTCGGGCGCACACCCGCACCCGAGCGCCCGAACCCGATCGGCTCCTATGGGCCTATGACATATGGGCCCCGCCCACAGAACGTGTTTTAGAAAAAATAAAAAATAAATATTAATAATTAAAATAAAATAAAAATAAATAAATAAAAATAATATCATTAATTAATTAAGATAATTAATTTACTTAATTAATCCTGTTAATTAATCCTGTTAATTAATCTAATTAAGCCTAATTAATTAATCTAATCACTTAAATTAAAATTAACTAATCCTGTTTAGTTAACTAACTCAATGACCAGTGGGACCCACACGTCAGCGACCCAGTTAACACTTCTGTTGACTGCTGATGACATGCTGACGTCATGATGACATCAGCAAACACTGTTCTGGATAATGTTGTATTAAATTAATTAAATAAATGCTAAAATTAATTTAAATCTTTTAAAATTCATATAAAATAAACCGTAGCTCGGATGAAAATACTTTCTACATGAAAGTTGCGCAGAACGACGAGACGAATCCGGATACGCAGCCCGTTCGTCCGCCACACATCCCTAACATTTCGAACTCGCAACTTTCCCCCTCCATTTCTTCCGTCCAAAAATGCGAAACATCGGGACTACTTTCCCGGATGTTCCCCCCCTTCGCCGGTACCACCTACTGCCGCGTTAGGGCACACCTAGCACCGCTCATTGCCATGTCACGCATCGTCATGCTTATGTTTGCATTGTATTTACTGTTTCTTCCCACTCTTCTCTCCGGTAGACTACGAGACCGACGCTGCTGCTGCCCTGTTCGACTACGGAGTTGACGACCCCTCCTACTTGCCAGAGCAACCAGGCAAGCCCCCCCTTGATCAACAGATGTCGCCTATTCCTTCTCTATACTGCTTGCATTAGAGTAGTGTAGCATGTTACTGCTTTTGGTTAATCCTATACTGATGCATAGCCTATCATTGTTGTTACAGTTGTTACCCTTACCTGCTATCCTACTGCTTAGTATAGGATGGTAGTGTTCCATCAGTGGCCCTACACTCTTGTCCGTCTGCCATGCTATACTACTGGGCCGTGATCACTTCGGGAGGTGGTCACGGGTATATACTATATACTTTATATACATGACACATGTGGTGACTAAAGTCGGGTCGGCTCGTTGAGTACCCGCAAGTGATTCTGATGAGGGGGCTGAAAGGACAGGTGGCTCCATCCCGGTAGAGGTGGGCCCGGGTTCCTGACGGCCCCCGACTGTTACTTTATGGCAGAGCGACAGGGCAGGTTGAGACCACCTAGGAGAGAGGTGGGCCTGGCCCTGGTCGGCGTTCGCAGATACTTAACACGCTTAACGAGATCTTGGTATTTGATCTGAGTCTGGCCATTTGGTCTATACGCACTAACCAGCTACGCGGGAACAGTTATGGGCACTCGACGTCGTGGTATCAGCCGAAGCTCTTCTTGACGTCAGCGACGGAGCGGCGCGCGCCGGATTGGACTGGAACGCCTGCTAGGCTAGGTCTACTTCCGGCCGCCCTCGCAACGTGCAGGTGTGCAATGGGCGATGGGCCCAGACCCCTGCGCGCATAGGATTTAGACCGGCGTGCTGACCTCTCTGTTGAGCCTAGGTGGGGCTGCGACGTGTTGATCTTCGGAGGCCGGGCATGACCCAGGAAAGTGTGTCCGGCCAAATGGGATCAAGCGTGTTGGGTTATGTGGTGCACCCTGCAGGGAAGTTTATCTATTCGAATAGCCGTGTCCCTCGGTAAAAGGACGACCCGGAGTTATACCTTGACCTTATGACAACTAGAACCGGATACTTAATAAAATACACCCTTCCAAGTGCCAGATACAACCCGGTGATCGCTCTCTAACAGGGCGACGAGGAGGGGATCGCCGGGTAGGATTATGCTATGCGATGCTACTTGGAGGACTTCAATCTACTCTCTTCCACATGCTGCAAGATGGAGGCTGCCAGAAGCATAGTCTTCGACAGGACTAGCTACCCCCTCTTATTCTGGCATTCTGCAGTTTAGTCCACTGATATGGCCCTTTACACATATATCCATGCATATGTAGTGTAGCTCCTTGCTTGCGAGTACTTTGGATGAGTACTCACGGTTGCTTTCCTTCCTCTTTTCCCCCTTTCCTTTCTACCTGGTTGTCGCAACCAGATGCTGGAGCCCAGGAGCTAGAGATCCTGAGGATGATTCTATGTGGAGTTCGGCTTCGAGGAGTAGTTAGGAGGTCCCAGGCAGGAAGCCTTGCCCTTTCGATCGTTGCTACTTTTGTGCTAGCCTTCTTAAGGCAAACTTGTTTAACTTATGTCTGTACTCAGATATTGTTGCTTCCGCTGACTCGTCTATGACCGAGCACTTGTATTCGAGCCCTCGAGGCCCCTGGCTTGTATTATGATGCTTGTATGACTTATTTATGTTGTAGAGTTGTGTTGTGATATCTTCCCGTCAGTCCCTGATCTTGAATCGGGGGCGTCACAAGTAGATATAATGCAAGAACAAAATATGAATTGGTTTGCTATAGTACTTATAGTAGTGATTTGCTTTCATATACTAACGGATCTCACGAAGGTTTTATTGAGTTTCGTGTGATTGAAGTTTTCAAGTTTTGGGTTATCTTACGATGGATGAAGGAATAAGGAGTAAGATGAGCCTAAGCTTGGGGATGCCCCGGCATCCCAAGATATTATCCAAAAGAGAGCAACCAGCTAAGCTTGGGGATGCCCCGAGTGGCATCCCCTCTTTCTTCTAACAACCATCGGTATTTTACTCGAAGCTATATTTTTATTCGTCACATACTATGTGTTTTGCTTGGAGTGTCTTGTATGATAAGAGTCTTTGCTTGTTTTATTTTGTGTTTTAAGTCTTGATTCCTTGCTGGACACACCTATTTGAGAGAGCCAAAATTATGTCATGACTTGTTAGAATTGCTCTCTATGCTTCACTTAAATTTTTATGAGCTATGGACTTGCTCTAGTGCTTCACTTATATCTTTTTGAGCATGGTGTGATTTAGTATTTTTGAAGAAATGCTCTCTTGCTTCACTTAGATTTATTTGAGAGTTTTTAAAAATTTCAAGAAATTCTCTCTTGCTTCACTTAAATTAATTTGAGAGAAAGAAATTTTATGCTCATGATCTTCACTTACATTTGTTTGAGCTTATCAAAAGTAAAATATGAAAATTAGTTCGAAAGTGATAGATATCCAAGAAGGATATAATAAAAACTTTCATGAAGATCATTGGACAAAATAAACTTGATTCTTAGTAATAGTTTTGAGATATGATGATGTGATATGTGAGTCATGTTGATGAGTAATTATGCTTTAGTAAGAATATTGGTGTTAAGGTTTGTGTTTCCCTATGCAAGCACGAAAGTCAATAATTATGCAATGAAATTATATCCTACTTGTGGTGCATTATTTGGTGTTAATTGTGCTTAATGCTCGCTTATGATCTTATTCGTTGCTTGGTTGGTCGCTTCTCAATCTTTTGCTAGCCTTCATTTTGCACTAAGTATGATCACTACTTGTGCATCCGAAAACCTTTAAACCAGTTTTGCCACATGAGTCCACTATATCTACCTATATGCGGTTCTTTCGCCCTTCTAAGCAAATTTGTATGTGCCATCTCTAATTTTCAAAATAAACTCTCTTTTGTGTGTTCGTACCACTCGCGGAGCGGTGAGGGGTGGCTAATATTTTCCATGCTAGACACGATGCGTGTTTATTCACTTGTCATTGCACAAGAGTAAGGAAAAGGTATTAGGGATGCCCAGTCCCGAAATGGAAAATGAGTTTACTTTATGTTGTCAAATAATAAATTCCTTGGTAAGTGTTGGTATGGAAGGCACCTGTGGATACGGTTAGCCATGGAAAGTGAAAGTATGGTTGAAAAAGGAATAAACTTTAATTTCTGTTTGGGAATCGCCTATGATATATCTAGCATGGAAAGTGTTGGGAACTCTAAGTCATTTTCGTTGGTGGGAAAGGCACACCTCCCAAAATGTTTTACCTCTAAGTTTTTCGCTTTGAGCACTGGCACCTCTACAAATCCCTACTTCTCTCTGCGAAGGGCCTTTCTTTTACTTTATACAATTTTTATTTTGAATTTGAGTCTCCATCTTGTCTTATAAAGCACCAACAGGAGGCACTATGATCGTACTTGAGTATTAGGTGTAGTTAATATGCGAGTGTGTTTCATGAATGGATCAATGATTGAGCATGATGGGCTAGGGATAGCTTATTTTAGCGTTGATATTTTGAAAGACATGGTTGCTTGTTGATATGCTTGAGTATTTAAGTTATCATGTCAAAACTAGACTATTGCTTTGAATCACATAAAAGTCCAAATGTCCATGCTATAAAGAAAAGAATATGATATAATATGTTAGGCAGCATTCCACATAATTTTTTTTGTTTTTATCACTTACCTACTCGAGGACGAGCAGGAGTTAATCTTGGGGATGCTGATACGTCTCCAACGTATCTATAATTTTTGATTGTTCCATGCTGTTATATTATCTTGGATGTTTTTATAATCATTTTATAGTCATTTTATATCATTTTTTGGTACTAACCCATTGACATAGTTGAAGGAAATATGCCCTAGAGGCAATAATAAAGTTGTTATTTATATTTCCTTATATCATTATAAATTTTTATTATTAATGCTAGAATTGTATTAACTGGAAACTTAGTACATGTGTGAATACATAGAAAAAATAAAGTGTCCCTAGTATGCCTCTACTTGACTAGCTCGTCAATCAAAGATGGTTAAGTTTCCTGACCATAGACATGTGTTGTCATTTGATCAATGGGATCACATCATTAGAGAATGATGTGATGGACAAAGACCCATCCGTTAGCTTAGCATAATGATCATTTAGTTTTATTGCTATTGGTTTCATCATCACTTATACATGTTCCTCTGACTATGAGATTATGCAACTACCGAATACCGGAGGAACACCTTGTGTGCTATCAAACATCACAACATAACTGGGTGATTATAAAGATGCTCTACAGGTGTCTCCGAAGGTGTTTGTTGGGTTGGCATATATCAAGATTATGATTTGTCACTCCGTGTATCGGAGAGGTATCTCTGGGCCCTCTCGTTAATGCACATCACTATAAGCCTTGCAAGCGATGTGACTAATGAGTTAGTTGCAGGATGATGCATTACGAAACGAGTAAAGAGACTTGCCGATAATGATATTGAACTAGGTATGATGATACCGACGATCAAATCTCGGGCAAGTAACATATCGATGACAAAGGGAACAACGTATGTTATGCGGTTTGACCGATAAAGATCTTCGTAGAATATGTAGGAGCCAATATGAGCATCTAGGTTCCGCTATTGGTTATTGACCGGAGATGAGTCTCGGTCATGTCTAGATAGTTCTCGAACCCGTAGGGTCTGCACGCTTAACGTTCGATGACGATCGGTATTATGAGTTTATGTGTTTTGATGTACCAAAGTTTGTTCGGAGTCCCGGATGAGATCACGGACATGACGAGGAGTCTCGAAATGGTTGAGACATAAAGATTGATATATTGGATGACTATATTCGGACACCGGAATGGTTCTGAGGTGTATCGGGTATTTACCGGAGTATCGGGGGGTTACCGGAACCCCCCGGGGGTTAATGGGCCTACATGGGCTTTGGTGGAAGAGAGGAGGAGGCGGCCAAGTGGAGGGGCGCGCCCCCCAAGCCCAATCCGAATTGGGAGGGGGGACGGCCCCCCTTTCCTTCTCTCCCTCTTCCCTTTCCTTCCCCTCCTAGTTGGAACCTACTCCTAGTAGGAGTAGGATTCCCCCCTTGGGGCGCACCCCATGAGGCCGTCTGGCTCCCTCCTACACTCCTTTATATACGGGGGAGGGGGGCACCCCATAGACACACAAGTTGATTTCTTAGCCATGTGGGGTAGCCCCCTCCACAGATTTCCACCTCGTCATATTGTCGTAGTGCTTGGGCGAAGCCCTGCGTCGGTAACTTCATCATCACCGTCAACACGCCATCGTGCTGACGAAACTCTCCCTCGGCCTCAGCTGGATCTAGAAGTTCGAGGGACGTCACCGAGCTGAACATGTGCAGATCGCGGAGGTGCCGTGCGTTCGGTACTTGATCGGTTGGATCGCGAAGACGTTCGACTACATCAACCGCGTTACTTAATGCTTCCACTTTCGATCTACGAGGGTACGTGGACACACTCTCCTCGCTCGTTGTTATGCTTCTCCTAGATAGATCTTGCGTGATCGTAGGATTTTTTTTGAAATACTACGTTCCCCAATAGTGGCATCCGAGTCAGGTCTATGCGTAGATGTTATATGCACGAGTAGAACACAAAGAGTTGTGGGAGATAATAGTCATACTTCTTACCATCATGTCGTACTTTGATTCGGCGGTATTGTTGGATGAAGTGGCCCAGACCGACATTACATGACCGCGTTCATGAGACTGGTTCTACCGCCGTGCTTCGCACACAGGTGGCTAGTGGGTGTCTGTTTCTCCAACTTTAGTTGAATCGAGTGTGACTACGCCCGGTCCTTGTTGAATGTTAAAACAACAAACTTGACGAAAAACCGTTGTGGTTTTGATGCGTAGGTAAGAACGGTTCTTGCTAAAGCTCGTAGCAGTCACATAAAATTTGCAACAACAATGTAGAGGACGTCTAACTTGTTTTTGCAGGGCTTGCTGTGATGTGATAGGGCAAGACGTGATGATATATAAATTGTTGTATGAGATGATCATGTTTTGTAACAGTTATCGGTAACTGGCAGGAGCCATATGGTTGTCGCTTTATTGTATGAAATGCAATCGCCATGTAATTGCTTTACTTTATCACTAAGCGGTAGTGATAGTCGTAGAAGCAATAGTTGGCGAGACGACAACGATACTTCGATGGAGATCAAGGTGTCAAGCCGGTGACGATGGTGATCATGACGGTGCTTTGGAGATGGAGATCAAAGGCACAAGATGATGATGGCCATATCATATCACTTATATTGATTGCATGTGATGTTTATCCTTTATGCATCTTATTTTGCTTAGTACGACGGTAGCATTATAAGATGATCTCTCACTAAATTTCAAGGTACAAGTGTTCTCCCCGAGTATGCACCGTTGCTACAGTTCGTCGTGCCGAGACACCACGTGATGATCGGGTGTGATAAGCTCTACGTTCACATACAATGGGTGCAAGCCAGTTTTGCACATGCAGAATACTCGGGTTAAACTTGACGAGCCTAGCATATGCAGATATGGCCTCGGAACACTAGAGACCGAAAGGTCGAGCGTGAATCATATAGTAGATATGATCAACATACACTACAAAAAAACTACACTTCCGTGATGATACGTGTTTATCACAGTAGGTCGCGTTTTTTTTCATGCATGTACATCCATGATGATTTTATGACAGAATCAAGATAGTCATACCTATGCTGTAGTAGAAGTGTTCCATGACATTACCAAAATTATCATCACGGAAGTGTCCACTTCCATGACGATAAATCGCGCATCATAGAAGTGCTTTCGTCAAGGGTGACCGACACGTGGCATCCACCGTAACGAAACGCCGTTAAGCTATCGGGTCCGGTTTTGGATCCGATAACCCGTTAACAGCCCGGACCAATGGGGATTGTCCACGTGTAAAATCATCATTGGCCGGAGGAAACACGTGTTGCCTCACCGTTGGGACATATGTCATCCACTCATTGGACAGGAGGCACCTATGATAGGTCGACACGTGGCACGGCCCAACAGTGGCCCATTCCAGTGAAAAAGGCCGGCCCAGTAAAAAAAGCAGGCCGGCCCATATAAGGCCTACTTGTGTCAGGTCCATTGAAGCCCACGGCCTATATGAGATGTGCCAATTCGGCCCATCAACGACCCGTTAAAGATTTGACACCATTGCAGCCCATCGTCAGTTCGAGCCCGTTAACAGCCCGCTATATATTTGGGCTCAATATCGGCCCGATGAGATTTCGGCCTGTTAACGGCCCATTCAGTGGATGGGCCAATTTTCACGATGTACATCTTTCAGCCTTTTAGCGACCCATTTAAATGTTGGGCTAATTTCTGGCCCGGTGTGTCTTTCAGCCTATTGACGGCCCATAAATCAGTTGGGCCATTTGTAGTCGGACCTAAGTTTCGGCCTTTTAGCGACCCATTTAAGTGTTGGGCCAATTTTCGGCCCGGTGTGTCTTTCAGCCTGGTGACGGCCCATATATCTGTTGGGCCATTTGTAGTCGGACCTGAGTTTTGGCCTTTTAGCGACCCATTTAAGTGTTGGGCCAATTCCTGGCCCTGTGTGCCTTTCAGCCTATTAACGGACCATAAATGTGTTGGGCCATTTGTAGTCAGACCTGAGTTTTGGCCTTTTAATGGCCCATGCCCTTCATGGTCCAATACCAGCCCGGTTTCTCTTTCGGCCTGCTAAAGGCCCACAACACAGTCGGGCCATTTACAATACGACCTGACTTTCGGCCTCTTAGCGGCCCATGCTCTTCATGGTCCAGTACAAGCCCGCTGTCTCTTTCGGCCTGCTAAAGGCCCACAGTATAGTTGGGCCATATGTAGCCTGAACTTAGTAACGGCCTGTTAACGGTCCGTGAAATCAATTGGGCCCACCTGTTGCCCGCTTCGATGCCAACCTGTTAACGACCCGGGAGTTAAGAGGGCCGACCATTAACTTTGGGCCTGGTAACGGCCCATTAACTTAATGGGCCTGTCGGTGTCAAAACCGGCGGATCTCGGGTAGGGGGTCCCGAACTGTGCGTCTAAGGCGGATGGTAACAGGAGGCGGGGGACACAATGTTTACCCAGGTTCGGGCCCTCTCGATGGAGGTAATACCCTACTTCCTGCTTGATTGATCTTGATGATATGAGTATTACAAGAGTTGATCTACCACGAGATCGTAGAGGCTAAACCCTAGAAGCTAGCCTATGATTATGATTGTTGTTGTCCTACGGACTAAACCCTCCAGTTTATATAGACACCGGAGGGGGCAAGGGTCACACAGAGTCGGTTACAAGGGAGGAGATCTACATATCCGAGTTGCCAAGATTGCTTTCCACGCAAAGGAGAGTCCCACCCGGATACGGGACGAAGTCTTCAATCTTGTATCTTCATAATCCAACAGTCCGGCCAAAGGATATAGTCCGGCTGTCCAAGGACCCCCTAATCCAGGACTCCCTCAGTAGCCCCTGAACCAGGCTTCAATGACGATGAGTCCGGCGCGTAGATTGTCTTCAACATTGCAAGGGGGGTTCCTCCTCCGAATACTCCATAGAAGATCTTGATCACAAGGATCATGTCCGGCTCTGCAAAACAAATTCCACATACCACCGTAGGGAGTATAATACTTCCACGAATCTAATCTGCTGACAACTTTTCATAACGTGACGTCCTGCCGTGGTCCGGTCATTATGAACCGTTTTTCCCAGCCTGCCACTGCACGTGTTGCGAGGCGGTTTTAGTGGCACGTCTTGTCGAAGCAGAGATTGTGTTCCCCTTATCACGGGATTCTCATCAATACAGGTATGGGTAACCTAATCGTGCCTGCTGGTATGACTCCTCGATTTTAGGCAAGTTCCAAACAGCCACGCGGAGGACGCTTGATATTCACCCTCTTTATAAAGGGGCCAAGGCCTGTGCTTTTCTTCTCGCGTTCGATCCTTCCCTTCCCCCACCTCGAATTCCAACACCCAAGGCTCGGGCTAAGCGCTTCGGACCTTCAATCATGTCCGGATCCAACCTTCAAGGCCGGTGGACAAAGGAGGACATCAAGAAGCTAAGAGAAGCCAGGTATCTGACCGCCGAAATCTCGCACATGCTGCCTGCTCAAGGGCAGGTCATCCCCACTCCCGAACCCAACGGGAGTGTCGTATTCGTTTCCCACTTCCTCTGAGGGCTAGGCTTTAGCCTCGATCCCTTTGTTAGAGGGCTTATGTTCTATTACGGGCTCGATTTCCATGATCTGGCTCCGGATTCCATCCTTCACATCTCGTTGTTCATCGTCGTGTGTGAGGCCTTCCTCTGCATCACCCCACACTTCGGCTTATGGCTCAAGACCTTCAATGTGGAGCCGAAGATGATCGATGGGCGACACGCAAAATGCGGAGGTGCCATAATAAGCAAAGGCGCCGATGCTCCATGGCCAAAGGGTTCCTTCCAGGAGATGTCCGACTTATGGCAGCGGGAGTGGTTTTACATCACAGATCCCCAAGTACTAAGTGGGTAGCTGCCTCCGCCTTCCGTTCAGGCCCCCCACCACAACTGGCGTCATGGGTCAACAAGGGGCTGGACTGGGGGCCATTTAATGACGTGCCGACATTGCAGAGTTGCATCCGAGATCTCCTCATGAGAGATGTCAGCCTTGTCAAGGTAATGCAAGTCATGCTAGTTCGTCGGGTCCTGCCATGTCAATGTTGACCTCTCCGTATGTGGGAGTTCAACCCGGAAGGACCGCAAACTATTCAACAATTCTTCGGCGTGACGCTCGAAGGGATGTATGGATTGTTCTTAGGATCACGAATAAAGTGTCCGGACACCACCGAGGATGCGGGTCTAAACTGCAATCGTCCAGATACCCACGTAAGTAATTCTGCGGCCGAACACGCTGTCTTTTTATTTGTCCTAACATCATTCTGAAAAAATTGCTCTTGGCCAGGACTGGATAAGAAAGGCGAAGATGATCAGGTGTTCGGCCCCCTTCCCGAAGGCTCACCGGATCCTGTACTAGCCAGGATGCTTGAGCTCGCACCTTATCAAGCGCCATCCGGGGAAGATAAAGGGAGGAATAAAGAAGCCGAAAGCGGGCCTCACGCATTACTTATCCAAACCGGGGGAATTAGTGTCTCCGTGAAGGAGGATAATCGGGGAGAAGAATCTGAAATTCCCTCTCCCCAAGGAAGGAAGAGGACCGCCTCTGAAGACTTGGAAACAAGGGTTTCCAAACGAGGGAAGAAACCTTCGCCAGGAGGCCCTGCCCCGGAGGGCATTCTTACCGCACAATGCCCGCAAGGGGATCAGCCCTCCACCGAGCTGTAAGTGAACAAGAGTACTTTTGGTAAATATATCCTGCTTCTTCTCCGAGGACAATAACCGAGACGTATGTCTTGCAGTTCGGATCGTAGCCCTTCTCGACAGAGTTCGTCTTCGGGGGATCTTCTTCCGGAGATGATGGAGAGCGAAACGCCTCCCCCTGTCTCCCCGCCTCATGAGGCGGACGACCCTGAGGTGTCGTCACGAAGGATTTCTCCTGATCCGCCAAGGCCGGAAGGTAACCCTTCGGCCACCCGAAGTCCGGAGTATTCGACTCCTAAGGAGAGCAACAGAAAGAGTCCGGGACTGTCCGGTGCACGACCGGACGCACTGATGGGTCTTCTGGAGCAACCGACTATCTCAGAGGCGCATCGTACTTTAATGGGTACGGTGGTTGAGAGGATTTCATCTACCAAAAGTGGGTTGCATGAAGCTTTTTATGAGCCTGCTAAGAGGCTTTGAGGTACGCAAAGTAATATATATATTTTGACGGTACCGCACACGCTAGGTGTGCCCTATGCAGATAGTAGCCCCTGAGACTCTGGTTGCTGTCCAAAGGCGGCAAGCAGAGGATCATAGTCCTAGGTAATGATCATGCTGCTTTAATGTGCAGGCGGCTGAGGGTTCGGTGGCTGGCCGGACTGGTGAGTTTGCCGAACTGAGGCGGCAACTTGATGCGGCAGATGCCGACATTGTGCTTGTAAACAAGCGGCTTGACGAGGCACAGGGTATGTATTCTCCGGTGGTCAACAGATATTAAGAGGAGCATGATGCTAGTATCTGTAATATGCTGTGACTGCAGATGGAGCTGCCGCCGTGGAGACCCTTCGGGCGGAGCTTGCCCGAGCCAAGGAACAAGCCAGGAGAAGTGATGCGGCCGCCCTAAAGGCGGCCGAAGAGTTAAGAGCCGAACAGGCTGCTCATCGCCAGAGCGAAGATAAAATAGCCAAGATGGCTGTTGAGCTGAAGGATGCCGCCGACCGGTATGAGCTTCTTGAGAAGGAAAGCCAAGCGAATGCGGCGGACCTGAAGAAAGCCATGGTAGCAGCCAAGGAAACCCGCTCTAAAATCAGAGCGGCGAAGGAGGAGCTTCGTCAAGCCGGAGATATCACGGCTGGGAAGCCCTTTTTGTTGCGGACGAAGTTCGGAGATCCGAAGTATGCCCCTCTGGATCAATTATGGAGTGCTGCAGACGCGTACTTGGACTTGGCAACGAGTGCTGCTGATGCGACTGAGTTTTTCAAAGATCAAAAAGATCACGAAGTGGAAAAGTTGTTCTGGTCGCAGTTCAGTGCTCCAACGCGTCCGCTGCTGTTAAATGAGCAAATGGCCGAGTGGGCTGAGCTCCATAGGTTGTCCGGGCTTGCCATGAGGTCTGTCGTGGATCATCTTTGGCCGGAAGGACCAAGGCCGAATAGTTATTTTGGTTTAGTGCAACGATTCCTTGGTGCTGTGCCGCATATCGACGCTGTAAAGAGGTCGGCGTGCATAGAGGGTGCGCGGATGGCTCTTGCCCGTGTTAAGACATACTGGGCAGAGATGGAGGCCACCGCTATTGCAACCCGGGGTCCGGCCGTAGGCCAGGTCTCGGCCGAGCACTATTTTGAAGAAGTCCTAGAAGGTGCTCGTTTAATAGAGGCTCAGTGCTCGAAGAGTATCATGTTCGAGTGACATGTATCCCAATTGTAAAAACAATGCTATTTGGATTATAAAGGCTGTGTTTATACTTTTGCCTGAAAGTATTATGATGCCTCCTGTGCGGCCGTTTATGTATGTATATAACCTGAAAGTTTGCAGTCGTCGGCTTCAGCCCCCACGCATATAATGCGGGGGTGTTCGGAAAAGCGCGTATTCACACTTGATCCAACGTCTTGGTCCATTAAGGAGGTGATGGCGCGGCGAACAAGGCAATCGGACTATATAGCTTTAACACTTTCACTTAGCCATATGAGTTTGACGGTGGGGCTACTATATAGCCCCTGGTACTTCCGCGCTCATCCGAATACGGGGCGCGTACATACATGACCGGGAAACCGGCCCTTCGTTAATGCAGAGGAATCGCGAAGATTCCGCTGAGTCATCGAGTGGTTGACCAGTCTCGCGCTTTATCATGACAGTCAGTTTTCGGCTTTCTCTACTGAGGTGCTCGTCCGGATGAACCAGGGCACAATCGCAGTAGTTCTCCTGGTGCCACCTTAGCGGAACGTAAGGTAGCAAAACACAGGAGCCGGGCAAACCCAACTATTGACCAAAGACATGATTCGGAGCTGATGCATATAAGGCCAAACTCGCGACGCTGAACACTCCCTAAGGTATTCGGTCTTTACAACGTATACTGGGCTGAGTAACGCCCTCGATAATAAACCCTGAATTTCCAGGTACGTGCATTAGTCTGACGTGAAGAAATGCCGATAACGCCAGCATCCCTCTTGGTTATGTTGAGTATCCGGAGGGTGTGAAGCAACAAGAGATAGTAAAAAAGGTTTACACAGGGTCTTAATCTAAAAAGAAACCTTTGACCGGGGCCCTGCTGCACATCTGCGCCTGTGTCTCCGTTGTGCCGTATCCTGGAAGGGTGTAGCACGATTATCATCTGTAAAAGAGAAAAACCCAGGTGAAAGTCTTTGTGCGAAAAATTGGTTGTTCTTAATAGACCATTGAAATTCAATCTAAATAAGGTCAAGCCGAACTATAGCCCTTTTTACATGCGGGAAACCCCTAGCACCACCTTTGGGGGTATATCCATCGTCCCAATCTCAGGTTTATCTAAGCTGTTACAGCTAGTGGTGCGCCGGACTCGTCTAGCCGTGTCCGTGGTCTTGACGACCGATCATTTATTCTGGTTGGAGAGGCCGTTCAGTGTTCGGCTGCTAAAGCCGCCACACATTCTTCCGCGCGTAAAGAACGCTCTGTGTTTCCACTAACTATGATGATGCCACGTGGACCGGGCATCTTAAGCTTAAGATAAGTGTAATGCGGTACTGCATTAAAACGAGCGAAGGCCGTTCTTATGAGTAGTGCTTGATAGCTGCTTCGGAATGGAGCGATGTTGAAGGTTAACTTTTCACTTCGAAAGTTGTCGGGAGAGCTGAATACAACCTCTAGTACTAGAGAGCCCGTGCAGCGGGCCTCTGGGCCTGGTATTACTCCTTTAAAGGTAGTATTGCTTTGGCTGATTCTTTTCGGGTCTATCCCCATTTTGCGGACTATGTCCTGATATATCAGATTAAGACTACTGCCGCTGTCCATAAAGACTTGGGTGAGATGGTATCCGTCAATTATTGGGTCTAGTACCAAGGCAGCCGATCCTCCGTGCCGGATACTGGTCAGGTTATCCCTGCGATCAAAAGTGATCAGGCAGGCCGACCAAGGGTTGAACTTGGGGGTGACGGGCTCCACGGCGCATACGTCTTGGAGTGCGTGTTTGCTCCTCCTCTTCGTTACGTGAATCATGTTCACTGTTTTGACCTCTGGTGGGAATTTTTTCTGTCCCCCAGTGTTTTGCTGGCGAGGCTCATCCTCGTCTTCACTTGGTGTCTCCCTCCCTTTGTGTTCGGCGTTTAGCTTGCCGGCCTTCTTGAAGACCCAGCATTCTCTGTTGGTGTGATTTGCAGGTTTGTCGGAGGTGCCATGAATCTGACATAATCTGTCTAGAATCTTGTTTAGGCTGGATGGTCCATCTCTACTGCCTTTGAATGGCTTTTTCCGCTGACCGGGTTGAGAGCCCCTGAATCTGGCGTTTACCGCCGTGTTGTCTGGGTTGTCTTCATTGTTTCGACGCTTGCTTTTATTGCGTCATGGTTTTCCATTGCCATCCCTAACTTCGGATGTGCCTGGGTGGCCAACTATCTTCGCCCACGCAAAAGCGAGTCATAAGGCTTGTTAGGGCTGCCATTGTCCTCGATTTTTCCTGGCCGAGGTGTCTGGCGAGCCATTCATCCCGGACACTGTGTCTGAAAGCTGCTAAGGCTTCGGTGTCCGGACAATCGATAATTTGATTATTCTTAGTGAGGAATCTATTCCAAAGCTTTCGGGCCGACTCTCCGGGCTGTTGAGTTATATGACTTAAATCGTCTGCATCCGGAGGTCGGACATAAGTCCCTTGAAAATTAGCCCTAAAAGCATCCTCAAGCTCTTCCCAACTTCCAATTGAGTTTTCGGGGAGGCTCTTCAGCCAGTGCCGAGCTGGCCCTTTCATCTTGAGGAGCAAGTATTTGATGGTGTGGAGATCATCTCCGCGAGCCATGTGGATATGAAGGATAAAGTCCTCAATCCAGACCCCAGGGTCTGTTGTTCCGTCGTATGCCTCTATGTTCACGGGTTTGAATCCCTTTGGAAATTCGTGATCTAGTACCTCATCGGTGAAGCATAGGGGGTGCGCGGCACCCTTGTATTTGGATGTGTCATGGCATTCTGACGGTTGTAGTGTTCGGTTTTGATTCTGTGCCGGAGCACGCTTCCTAGATCCATAGATGGACCTGGTCATACCGGCTCTTTGGTGCAAGTCCTCATGTGCTGACTAATGTGCGACATCGTTGGCCACCCTATCGCGGCCACGGGGTGGTCGATCCGGCTGATCGGCCGTTTTATTTTTTGGCTATATAGGCTCTAAAGCCTCGTCATCGAATTTAGGCAGCAGCTTGCGCTTTGGATAGCTCTTTGTGTGGCGACTGCCACCGTACTTTTCTTCAGTGTCGAGCACTTTGTTCCATCTGCTGTTGAGTGTATTTTGCGCGGCCTTAAGCCTTTGCTTCTGCTTCTTTAGACTCCTCGCGGTGGCAATAAGCCTTCTATGGAGGTTCTCTTGCTCCAAGTGCCTTTCCGGGATGATGTGTGCATCGTCGTCCGGACTGTTCTCCTCTCCGGAGACAGGTTGATTAGCTTTACCCTCTGCATCGCTGTGATCGAACGGCGGCTCCGTACTATGTTCGCCGTCCGCTGGTGCATCCTGCTCTGTCGCTGGGTCCATGTGGTCGTCGTTTCCTTTGGAGTCGACCGGGGTATTATTCTTTCTTGCGCTGTTATCAATGTTTTTGCCGAGGCGGGGTTTGGAGCGGCGCCTACGCCGTCGCTTTGGTTGCTTCTCGAGGGAACTATCCTTCGCTGCATCCTTCCGTTCCTCGTCATTGTTTTCTTTGGGTGTATCCACCATATATATATCGTGTGATGAAGTGGCTGTCCAGCGCCCTGTGGGCGGTGGTTCCTGTTCCTCTCCTGCATCGTCGTCCATACCGTCGATGTCTTCGGAGTCGAAATCGAGCATGTCGGTTAAGTCGTCGACAGTGGCTATTAAGTGGGTGGTGGGTGGGGAACGTATTTCTTCGTCGTCCGCTTCCCACTCGAGCCGGACATAGTTCGGCCGAGGGCCTCCTGACAAGGAGAGAGACCTTAATGAATTTAGCACATCGCCCAAGGGCGAGTGCTGAAAGATATACGCGGAGGAAAACTCCATGATCGGCGCCCAATGAGATTCGATAGGCACGGACGCAGGCGGTTCGGAGCCCGTGGCCGGGGACAAATCCAAGGATCCGGCAACACAGGTCTCGTAGGAGGTAAAGTCAGCATTCGGCTCTATCACCGCTGAGTGTGCGGCCTCCGTGGCGGGGTCGATCCACCCGTGCACGGACGGCGCAATCTGCTCCGGATTGAGGGCCGGAGTAGCCACACGTGTGATCTCCTGACCACCGTCCGACGGCAGAGCTAAGTCATGCTCGTCGTGACTGTGCGGCGCACCTGACATGGGCTAGAATCCGTCAAAGACCAAGTCTCCGCGGATGTCGGCAGTATAGTTTAAGTTTCCAAACCTGACCTGATGGCCAGGGGTGTAACTCTCAATCTGTTCCAGATGGCCAAGCGAGTTGGCCCGCAGTGCGAAGCCGCTGAATACAAAGATTTGTCCGGGGGGGAACCTCACCCTGGATCGCATCGTTGCTGATGATCGAAGGACCCATCAAGCCTTATGGTGACGGCACAGTGGAACTCTCAATGAAAGCACCAATGTCGGTGTCAAAACCGGCGGATCTCGGGTAGGCGGTCCCGAACTGTGCGTCTAAGGCGGATGGTAACAGGAGGCGGGGGACACAATGTTTACCCAGGTTCGGGCCCTCTCAATGGAGGTAATACCCTACTTCCTGCTTGATTGATCTTGATGATATGAGTATTACAAGAGTTGATCTACCACGAGATCGTAGAGGCTAAACCCTAGAAGCTAGCCTATTTTTATGATTGTTGTTGTCCTACGGACTAAACCCTCCGGTTTATATAGACACCGGAGGGGGCTAGGGTTACACTGAGTCGGTTACAAGGGAGGAGATCTACATATCCAAATTGCCAAGCTTGCCTTCCACGCAAAGGAGAGTCCCACCCAGACACGGGACGAAGTCTTCAATCTTGTATCTTCATAATCCAACAGTCCGGCCAAAGGATATAGTCCGGCTGTCCGAGGACCCCCTAATCCAGGACTCCCTCAGTCCCACTAAAGTTCGTACATGTCTTTAGGCCAAATTAGATAATTTGAGCCCATTACGACGAGCAATTATGCACAAGACCAAAACCGATCAAGCTAAGGTACGGCATACAGGGAAAAACGTTGCACATCCAGCATATATTACAGGAAATTACATCCACTGGGCAATCAAAGATTGATGCCAGTGCAAATAAATGAACAGAACCTAACGATCTACAACGTCACAATCTGCAACCTCAGCACGGATGACGCCCATAAGCATGTGGGCAAGTTCTTGCTGCTTTGCTACACTGTCTCTGAAAACATTGATCAGTTGTTGTGTCGCACGACTCTGCACCTCTGATTCCTCCACCATTTCCATCATTCCTTCAGCCATTAATTGGTTCACAAACATACATTTTTTCCGTTGCATTCGAGACAGAGGATACTGAAAAGATTTAGATGGCAATTTTGGCAGGCTTGTATTATTGATAGTGGAGAGTGTCTCGACCACTGCATCATAACATAAATTAGGAGGGGAACCAAACAGATTAATCATGAGTTATTGGCATATTACCTGGCCTAGATTTATTGGAAAGAAACAATGGGGTTGCCTTGCTGTTTTCAGAGTTGGTCTTCTTATCTTCAGCAGCCTGCACCAAATTAAGACACTAGCATTGCTATCATTGGCCAAGTCAGATAATAGGAAAGCAACATTGGCACAACGAACGTTTGGGCAACTAGCCAACACCAAATTAACACAATATGGCACAACTATCATCAGCCAGGTAAGGTAACACGAAAGCAACATTGACACAATGAATGAATGGGCAACCAGAGCAGCACTACAATTCAGTAATGTGCATGATATGAGATACTACACTCATGCAGCTCAGTATGCAAAACTACCAGGAAGTTTTCTTTACAAAAATCAACATTGGCGCCTTTAAAATTTTGCTACAACTAATTTTAGATCAGATAAAGGTTGGATTCACCCCGATTAACAAAATACATGCTGATGTAAAAATATAGTGATATACAATAGGTACTTACATCAGCATTGGAGCACAGAGAATTCCCGCAAGATATTTTCCTCGAATACATCCTGTCGTGGTTTTGTCACGGCAGATGTCCTAGAGAAAGGACTTAGTCGTGGAGCCATCGCTATGGGTTAGCTTAAAGGGGTTAAAGTGGACAAGGGACGCAAGAGAGTTTTATACTAGTTCGCCCCCTTACGATGAAGGTAAAAGCCTACACCTAGTTGTGATGGAATTGATGGGGTTTCGATGACCAGGGAGCGAATACGCTGCGCCTGAGTCTCGAGTTGTTGTCTGTTGTTCCTGAACCGCCGCCAGGTCGTCCCCTTATATACATGGGTTGACACCCGTCGGTTTACAGACTCCAAGGCCGGCTCATAATCGTGTCCGGCTCGGTCTCTGCTACTTCTATCTTACAACACAAGTTTACATCTCAATGCCGGTTTGTGTCTACAGGCCTTAAACCGGCTTTGGGCCCTTGGCCTTCATGAAGCATCACCGTCTGTCTTCATGAGCTTCAGATACAGATGAACTACTTATGAAGTTAACCTGGCCTCTCCTGGCCGGTTTACGCCCAGTGGTAATATCCCCAACATTAGGCCCCAGATTGATTTGAACTGGTTCATGTCAATCCTCAATACTTAAGAAGATTTGTTCTTCAACATCTTCACACAATCTTGTAAACCGCCATGACATCATTTTCTAGGATCATGGTAAACCGCCGTGACGTCACCTCTCATTAACGAGCCTCCGACAATCGAGGCGATAGCATCACCTCATATCCAAAAATCCGGCTCCTCGATTTTCTCATCTAACATTTATCTCCCTTATAAATAGGGCTAGGGGGTCTTTCCATTTTCCCCCTCGTGCCTCTTTGCTTCATCGTCATCCTCGCGATGCCCGACCCTTCGACCTCGGCCGCCGCTGTCAACCTTCGACTGCTGCACCAACCTTGGCCGCTGCATCGACGTGAACGTACCAGAGCTTCTCCGCGCGCCGCCGCTGCTCAACAGCATCCGTAAGTCTCCCCTTTCTCTTACCATAGATCTGCACTTAGGGTTTCTGTCGTTCATCAGTGTTCGTCGCCGCCCTTCTTTTTCCTTATTTATATCCATGGATTAGATCCGAAAACCACATAGATCTCGCGCGGTAGTAGTTTAAGCCACATAGATCTCGCGCGGTAGTAGTTTCAACAACTATTTGATATCCAACTCATCTTAACTTGGTGAACTTTTAGTACGCTGGAATTTAGGTCAGAATATATTTTGTTTTCCCACGCACGGTAGATCTGAAATTACCATAGCAAGATGTGAAACTTGTTTCTTCCTTCACTTACACACTTTGAATACCAGATTGGCCGGTTTAACTTCACAGAAAAATGATGACCCGGTAGATACCATTAGTCCCCTGTTGAACCGTCAATGCATTATACTGTTCCATTGTCAGACTTCGGTTTACGAATAACCAAATCCGGTTTACCAATATGCTTGTATCCTCATACCGCTGTATAGTTGTCCACTGTAAATCTTAAACCGGTAATAATCATTTTTCAGATTTTCCTTGTCATGGCTAAACAAGTCTATGAGTGCAATTGGGCTCCCTCTCGAGTAACCGAGGAGCAGTTAAACAACCTTGTTAAAACAGGCGCTTTAGCCAAGAAATATGTCATCCACTTGAGGGTCCCTGGCCCGGAAAATCCTCCTACACCCAAGGATGGAGAGGTAGTCGTGTTTGCTGATCATCTCGGACGAGGTTTTAGCCCTCCCAGTTCAAAAAATTTCTGAGATGTGCTAGCCAATTTTCAGCTGCACCCTCAAGACATCGGTCCCAACTCTGTTACCAACATCTGCCACTTCCAAGTATTCTGTGAAGTTTATCTGCAAGAGGAACCTACAGTCAAACTGTTTAGGGATTTCTTTCACTTAAACCGTTGCACCGAATTCTCAGATGGACCCAATACGGAACTGGGCGGAATGGCAGTTCAGAAGAGGAAAGAAGTCACCTTCCCCCATCCCAAACTCCACAGTCACCCCAAAGAGTGGAACCAAACTTGGTTTTACTGCATGGATACCTCTCCATCTGACGAAAACCCCCTGCCGGGTTACCGCCCTGAACGCCTGAGCAACACACACCCGTTTCCTCAGAGGTTGACAGCAAGAGAATGGGCCAACTATGCTCTCCAACTATCAAAGCTTAGAGACTTCATGGCGAACGGTTTGACAGGAGTTGATCTTGCTCGTTGCTGGATAAGCTGGAGCATTCTGCCCTTAAGCCGGCGCCCCGGTTTGATGTGTGAGTACACGGGGAGTTTGAAGGATGCTCAGCGGCACATTGACATTCAGCTTACAGACGAAGAAGTCACTGAGGCTGTAAAGAAAATACTGAACGAACCGGAGGTCGTCTGTGCCCAAACCGGACTACTCCCTTTCTGCACCTTCAACAAACCACCAGCTGTAAGAATCATATAATCCTTTATATCTGAATTTGCTTCTGTCCAAATATTCTCTGAAAGTGTGATTATTTCCTGACAGGGTGATGATCCGTTCTGGAAGAAGAAACCATCACAAGACAAACCGGTGAAGCCGCAAGACAAACCGGTCAAGCCAGTTCGTCCAAAGACCAAGGTTGTTAAGAAACCTGCCAAAAGAAGGACCACCGCATCCTCTGATCTACCCGCTGATGACGATGTGTGTAATCCGGAACCAGAGGTAGAACTTGACTCTCTTGGTTCATTTTTCATACATCTGATTGACAATGATTATTATCAGGATGACGCTGAAGGTAGTCACGCTGAGGACGTAGAGGTAACCATTCTGTCCTCCGATTCAGATCCTCTGCCAACACCAAAATCCCGTCAAGCAAACCGGAAAGTAAAATTTTCTCACCCTCTTGCTTACTTGGACCCAAACTTTCTTTCGAAGACGCAGCAGCACGAAGCTCGCCGTACAACCCGGCACAGCGGCCAGGTAGTTACCTCCGCCAGTTTACAGAACAGTCCGGTTCGGAAACGCTGATCAGAGGTCTCTTATCCCATTGATACTTCATGCCCAAAAACAGGTTGTTTTCGCCAGCCTCTTAACCCGTTTGATTCAAATTATCAGGGTACTTCTCACTCATCCTCTGGCGAGTCATCGGCCACACAGCTTCCACCCCTCAAAACAGTTCCTGGGTGAGCTATGCACATGTCTTTACTCTTGATGTGTTTTACATACTGTACTGATCCTTATGTCTATCTTTTCTCAGCGCCAAGCCAAGACCCAGCAAGAAAGCTCGGTTAAACAAACCGGCTGATGATAATGTTGTTGCTGAACCGGAAACAACTCCAGAGGCGGAAGAAACCGATGTTGACGCCATGCTTCACGATCCGCCGCCTCAAGACCATGACTTCCTTGCTGAACAAGTGCAAGTTGACACTACCAGCCATGCAGACCGGCCAGCCAGCCCTGTCCAAACTGCTGACAAACCGGTCAGTCCAGTTAAGGACACTGATAAACCGCCAACTCCGGTGAAGGCTGCTGATGAAGAAGATGATGATATTATGATTACTGGCACTGGCCACACCACTCCTGGAAATCATGTAGCTTTGTCAAAGCATACTGCCAAGGATGATCTCTCTGCTATCGGAAAAGGCAAATGGAATGCCGATTTATCAAGCTACGCCCATCTCAATGCTCAAGACATTCACTCTGGCTTCTTGAACCGTCTGTATACCAGCCGTGATTATGAAGCTAGTTTGGTAAACTTGATGAAGGAGCGATATGAGGTAAGTACCATTTTTCTCTTTTGTCCAATTGTAGTTTATCAATTCCTAGTAGCCCCCAAGTGACGGTTTATGATACCGATCTAAATCGGGACTTTTGTCATAACTCATCTTTGCATATTTAGCCTCCAGGGACCGGATTACCTCGTTAAGATGAAGCGGTTTCTTTAAAATTTGCCATACTGCTCTTTCACCGGTATAGCCCCCAAGGGCCGGTTTAACTTTATAAAGATGAACCGGGACTGTAGAAGAACTCCCATACCAACAGCTTTTTGAGCAAATATACATTAGCCCCCAAGTGCCAAGATTAATACTTGTATTGTGCTTGGGACTTGTAGAAATTTCTGATCAAGAGCAAACATGCATTAGCCCCCAAGTATCAAGGGCATAACCTGTTATGGGCTTGGTACTTCAAATATGTAATGTCAACTCATGATACATCTGTCCCTTTACAGGTGAAGCTGAGCAAGAAGGAACGCCAAACCGTTGATCTGCAAGAGAACATCAAAACCCAGCAAGCTGAAGCCTCCAAAGTGAAGGAAGAGTTGACCCACGCTCTAGGCGCTATGGAGAAACTAAAAGAGGGCTTCAACAAAGAGCGGGCGGATTGGGAGACCGAAAAAGCCGCTTTGATAAAAAGGGCTGAAAATGCAGAAGCCGCTCTTAAACCGGTGGTTGACGAGCTCACTGGTGTAAAGCGGCAAGTGCATGCTATGACCGCTGCTGTGTTTGGTAAGCATCCTTCCTTTATGCTTTCAACATATCCTCCCATGCGTTGCCGCTTTACCGATGTTTGTAATGATACAGCAACTCGCATTAGCCATCTGGGCTCTGATGTGCAGAAGAAGTTGAAAGCTGCCTACACGCTGATAGAGCAACTGTATACCGGTGCACAATGGATTATCTGCACCACTTCTCACAATAAGCCACCCCCGACGTTGATCAAGGATACCTTAGAAAGGCTATCTATGCTACCTGCCCGGATAGTAGAGCTGAAGTGGTCTGCTGCTAGGGCTGGCGCTCTGACCGCACTAACCTGGGCAAAAGCATGGGTGCCTGATCTTGATCCGACGGACGTGGCTAAAGGCTACCCAAGCTTAAAAGAAGACGGATCAGAGTTTGGCACTGAAGATCTCCGCGCCATAAAGCGGGAAGTACGTCCACTGGCTTGTCAACTTGCTGAAGAGGCTGATCTTTCATTTTACCAGGTGAGCTATGATACTAATAACAAGCGGGTTGCTGCACCAACTCCTGAGGCTCAAAACCTGATCCCTCCAATCCGTAAGCACACTTATGCCCCTGACATTGAACCGTCCACCCTTATAAGCGACGAAGCTGTTTTCCAAGCTTTAACCGGGATCGACTGGACAACTATTGAGTTCCAGCCGCTGGGTAGAGACGAAGAAGATGAACCGGTGCAAGATGATCCGCAGCCGTTAGGTCAAGCTGCTCAGCAATCATAACCCGGGGGCCGGTTTAATGTTCCATACTGCAATGTTTATTGAGAAACAATTATTCCTTTGGGCACTGAAACGCCTTGTAATAGGCTAGTTAAACACTTGGTCTGTTATGCCTTCGTGCATATATATCTGCAACTGATGCGTGTTAATCCGCCATGCTTGAGATATGATGTTCATAATCCATAGCTATTTATTCCAGTTGTTCCTGCAGATAAAAAGCTTAAAGCGCCCTGGCGGTTTACCACCGGGCGGGTCATGATACCCAACTATATATATGACCAGTGTTGTAAAAGATAACCAAATATGGCAATATATGATACCTGCGACCTTTAGGCATAGTGTTGGCTGACCAACCTTGTAATGAGGGTAATAACCTTAATCCAGAGTAAAAGTATCTCCTGTTATATAATGCCGGTTTACAACAAAACCGTTCCGGGTTGTGATAAACACCGGTTTATTCCATACTGGTGACTATGAGTCAAAACCAGACCGGCCTAATAGTCTCCGGATTATAACTTGGTCATGTACTGACAACTTGTAGTTGACAGCCTAACCGGGTTGATAAACACTGATTTGAAAACATCACAAATCTTAGCAAAAGAAAAAGAAACTTAGCAAAAGGCAAATAAAACCGTTGTAGTCGAGGCTTTTCACGGGCTGCCAGGCCCCAAATTTGATCAAGAGGTGTTGCTATGGTTCGGGTTCGACCAAGCCCCCAAGTGATGCTATGGCATTACGCCGATCAAGAGGTGTTGCTATGGTTCGGGTTCGACCAAGCCCCCAAGTGATGCTGTGGCATGACGCCGATCAAGAGGCGTAGCTATGGTTCGGGTTCGACCAAGCCCCCAAGTGATGATGTGGCATTGCGCCGATCAAGAGGCGTAGCTATGGTTCGGATACGACCAAGCCCCCAAGTGATGCTGTGGCATTGCGCCGATCAAGAGGCGTAGCTATGGTTCGGATACGACCAAGCCCCCAAGTGATCTAATATCAAGCTTTAAGAAGCTAAATCAAGGGGTAAACCGGACGCCGCTTTGTAAGCTCCATGTAACCACACGTGATGTAAGAAAACAACAGATACCCCGCTTTAGCTGAGGTTCCGGTTTATTATGTTGATCATAATACATACAATGTCATAATATGTACATAAGCAGAGCCTGTAGCTCAAGTATAGTAGGGCCGAAGATGAGCTATATTCCACGGCTGGTTGGTCTCCTTCTCCGATTTACGTGAGTCTTTGCGCTCTCGAACATCGATTAGGTAGTACGACCCATTGTGCAGATCCTTGCTGACCACAAAAGGTCCTTCCCAAGGGGGGATAGCTTGTGCATATCCGTCTGATCCTGGATGAGTCGAAGCACCAAATCTCCTTCTTGAAAGGTTCTGGTTCTAACCCGGCGGCTATGATAACGACGCAAATCTTGCTGATAAATCGCCGAACGGGCTGCCGCCATGTCACGCTCCTCATCTAACAGGTCAAGAGCTTCCTGCCGTGCCTTCTCGTTATACGCTTCAACATATGACGCTACACGAGGCGAGTCATGACGGATGTCACTAGGAAGAACTGCTTCCGCTCCATAAACCATGAAGAACGGCGTGTAGCCTGTCGATCTGTTGGTTGTGGTATTGATGCTCCATAACACTGAAGGTAACTCCTCAACCCAACAACCCGGAGTCCGTTACAAAGGAACCATAAGCCGGGGGTTGATGCCTCTCAAGATCTCTTGATTGGCCCTCTCCGCTTGACCATTGGACTGGGGGTGAGCCACTGATGACACGTCAAGCCGGATGTGCTCACATTGACAGAACTCCTTCATGGCACCCTTTGACAGATTGGTACCATTGTCTGTTATAATGCTGTGTGGAAAGCCAAACCGGAAGATCACCTTTTTGATGAATTGAACTGCCGTGGCTATGTCACACTTACTAACTGGCTCTGCTTCCACCCACTTTGTGTACTTATCAACCGCCACCAAAAGGTGGGCCTTCTTGTCCTTGGACCTCTTGAAAGGCCCAACCATATCCAACCCCCAAGTTGCAAACGGCCAGGTGATTGGAATCATCCTCAATTCTTGAGCTGGTACATGAGCACGCCGTGAGAATTTCTGACAGCCATCACATCTTTTAACCAAGTCCTCGGCATCAGCATGAGCTGTCAACAAATAGAAACCGTGACGAAACGCCTTGGCCACCAAAGATTTTGAACCGGTGTGGTGTCCACAATCTCCTTCGTGGATCTCACGCAAAATTTCACGGCCTTCCTCAGGAGATACACAGTGTTGAAACGCCCCTGTCACACTGCAGTGATGTAACTCTCCATTGATAATAGTCATGGACTTGGACCGCCGGGTTATCTTTCTGGCCAAAGTTTCATCCTCTGGTAACTCGCCCCGGTTTATATATGCCAGATACGGAACCGTCCAATCCGGGATAACATGTAGAGCTGCCACCAACTGAGCCTCCGGATCAGGAACAGCCAAATCCTCTTCACCAGGGAGCTTGACGGATGGATTATGCAAAACATCCAGGAAGACATTAGGTGGAACCGGTTTACATTGGGAACCCAGGCGACTTAAAGCGTCTACCGCTTCATTCTTCCGCCGGTCCACATGATCCACCTGATAACCTTTGAAGTGACCTGCAACAATATCCACCTCATGACGATATGCTGCCATTAGTGGGTCCTTGGAATCCCAAGTGCCGGACACTTGTTGAGCCACCAGATCCGAGTCACCGAAGCACTTAACTCGGCTAAGATTCATCTCCTTAGCCATCCGAAGACCATGGAGTAAGGCCTCATATTCAGCTGCATTATTAGTGCAAGGGAACATTAAACGGAGAACATAACAAAACTTATCACCTCGTGGGGAAGTTAACACGACTCCAGCCCCCGAGCCCTCTGCCTGGACCCATCAAAATGAATAGTCCAATAAGTGTGATCCGGCTTCTCTTCTGGCGCTTGTAATTCTGTCCAATCATTGATGAAATCCACAAGTGCCTGAGATTTGTTCGCCGTTCGGGGTATGTATTTCAACCCGTGAGGCCCGAGCTCGATAGCCCACTTAGCAATCCGACCAGTTGCCTCCCTATTCTGGATTATATCCCCCAAAGGAGCAGAGCTGACCATCGTGATGGGATAACCTTGGAAATACTGCTTAAGCTTCCGGCTTGCCATGAAAACCCCATACACCAATTTTTGCCAATGCGGGTACCTCTGCTTGGATTCAATGAGTACCTCACTAATATAGTAAACCGGCCGCTGAACCGGATATTCCTTTCCTGCCTCCTTGCGCTCCACCACAATAGCCACACTAACAGCCCGAGCATTAGCTGCCACATATAGCAACAATGGCTCTTTGTCAACCGGAGCAGCGAGAACCGGCGGATTAGCTAGTTGCCGCTTTAAGTCCTTAAATGCTTCATTAGCAGCGTCACTCCAGACGAAGTTATCCGTTTTCTTCAGCATCTGATACAAAGGGATGGCCTTCTCGCCGAGGCGACTGACAAAATGGCTCAATGTGGCAATCCGGCCTGCCAGGCGTTGAACATCATTGATACACTTTGGTTTAGCCAAGGAGGTGATGGCTTTGATCTTTTCCGGATTAGCTTCAATGCCCCTGTTAGACACCAAAAAGCCCAGGAGCTTCCCTGCAGGTACACCAAAGACACATTTGGCTGGATTAAGCATCATTTTATAAACCCGCAGGTTTTCAAAGGTTTCCTTCAAGTCATCAATCAATGTCTCATTCTTCCTTGATTTTACCACAATATCATCCACATAGGCATGAACATTGCGGCCGATCTGTTTATGAAGACAATTCTGCACACACCATTGATAAGTTGCCTGTGCACTCTTGAGCCCAAAGGGCATGGACACATAGCAGAAGGCTCCAAAGGGAGTTATGAAGGATGTCTTCTCCTGGTCCTTAACTGCCATTTTGATCTGATGATAACCAGAATATGCAGCCAAAAAACATAAACGTTCACAACCTGCCGTAGCACCAATAATTCGATCAATACGGGGGAGGGCAAAAGGATCTGCTGGACAAGCTTTGTTGAGATCTGTGTAGTCCACACACATACGCCAAGTGCCATTCTTCTTGAGGACCAGCACCGGATTAGCCAACCACCCAGGATGGAATACTTCAATGATAAATCCAGCCGCCAAGAGCCTGGCTACTTCTTCTCCAATAGCTTTGCATCTTTCTTCATTGAACCGGCAGAGAAACTGCTTGACCGGTTTATACTTAGGATCAACATTGAGAGTGTGCTCAGCGAGTTCTCTCGGTACACCAGGCATGTCAGAAGGCTTCCATGCAAAGATGTCCCGATTCTCACGGATGAACTCAATGAGCGCGCTTTCCTATTTCGGATCCAAGTTAGCGCTGATGCTAAACTGCTTGGACGAATCACCAGGCACGAAGTCAACAAGTTTAGTCTCATCAGCCGATTTAAACTTCAGGGCCGGATCATGCTCCGTAGTTGGTTTCTTCAATGAAGTCATATCTGCTGGATCAACATTGTCCTTGTAAAACTTCAACTCCTCTGTTGCACAAACCGACTCAGCATAAGCCGCATCACCTTCCTCACACTCCAGAGCAATCTTGCGGCTTCCATGCACGGTTATAGTTCCCTTGTGACCCGGCATCTTGAGCACTTCAACGGTCAAGGTTTCTGATCTCGAGTCATGCTCATCTCCAAAAGCCACCTCCAGAGCTATCTTACCAACAGGATATGCCGACTTACCAGGCACCACACCATGGAACACCGTATTGGACGGTTTAAGATTTTTATCTGTTAGCCCCATGCGACGGAAAGTTTCATAATAAAGGATATTGATACTACTCCCTCCATCCATTAGTACCTTAGTGAATTATAACCTCCCACCTGAGGTGCCACCACCAGAGCCAGATGACCCGGATTGTCAACCCGGGGTGGATGATCTTCTCTACTCCACACAATGGGCTGCTCGGACCAGCGCAAATAACGGGGCACCGCCGGTTCGACGGCATTCACCACCCTTTTATGAAGCTTCTGATCGCGCTTGTCCAAGCTAGTGGTGAAGACATGATACTGTCCGCTATTCAACTGCTTCGGGTTGCTCTGGTAACCCGACTGCTGCTGCTGCTGATTGCCCTGATGATTATAGCCACCTTGGTTACCTTGATTACTTTGATTGTTATGTCCACCCTGATTGCCATGGAATCCTGAACCGGAATTTCCTCCGCCATAACCCGGCCCATGAGAACCAGAGCCCGAACCGCCTCCTAATCGATGATCATACCGGAAAGAATAAGAATTTTTGAACTCTTGCATGATGTAACAATCTTTCCAGAGGTGTGTAGACGGTTCCTCCTTCGTCCCATGCTTTGGACAGGGCTGGTTCAACAGATACGACAAACGGTCCGGATTAGGATTCGGCATTCCACTGCGCCGGGGCGGTTTACCCTTACGCCGCTGGCCCTTGTCGTGTGTATTAGTGTTAGCCACAAAGTCTAAACCGTGGTCAGCTTTACGCTTGCCGCCGTTTCCATGACCCGTCGGGTTGTGGTGCTGCCCCTTGGCGTTGCCGCTCTTCTTTCCCTTCCCTGTCTTATCATCGTCAGACTCAGGATCCTTGGTACTATCAGAGTCGGCATACTTCACCAGTGCAGCCATGAGGGTTCCCATGTCATTACAATGACGTTTGAGTTGTCCCAACTTCAACTTCAAGGGTTCAAACCGGCAATTGCCTTCCAATGTTAAAACTGCGGTGTCAGCGTCGATGCGGTCTGATGAATGCAAAATCTCCGAAACCCGGTGCACCCAATGAGTTGTTGACTCTCCTTCCTCCTGGACACAGGCAACTAAGTCCACAATTGACATGGGCTGCTTGCATGTATCCTTGAAATTCTGAATAAACCGGGCTCTCAACTCGGCCCATGACCTGATAGAATTAGCCGGTAAGCTCTTTAGCCAAGTGCGGGCCGTTCCTTCTAGCATCATGGTGAAGTACTTCACACATGCCGCATCATCCACGTCCAGCATCTCCATGGCCATCTCGTAGCTTTCAACCCATGTTTCAGGGGATAAATCGGCGGTGTAATTCGGCACCTTGCGCGGGCCCTTGAAATCCTTGGGCAGGCGCACATTGCGCAACGCTGGGACAAGACATGGCACTCCCAAGGAACTAGAGGTAACTCCTGGTTCCACTGATGTGGTTGGACGAACGGGAGTAAGCTGACGGGCCTCGTGCAGTGCCGCTAACTCGGCCTCTCTGCGTGCCCGAGCCCGGTCCACCACCTCCTGAGCATCACCAGCACCACCCGCCGGGTTATGGCCACGGGGCGGATCACGGTTCCGCGCATTGCTTGATACTGCCGGTTCATCCATACGCCTGCTGTAACTCCGGCTTGGACGGGGAGTGGAATGAATCCAATCGCGACTATATGAATAAGCCTCCTGTTGAACCAAGGCTGTCTGAAGAAGCTCCTTAACCCGACGCGTCTCGACCGCTGCTAGAGAATCGCCTTCGATTGGGATGGCCGCCAGCCGTGAAGCGGCAGCGACAATATTGTCCATTGGGTTAGAATAATGACCCGGTGGCGTGGGGACATGAGGTACCACAATGTTGTTCTGACAAGGCGGATCCACCAAACGTGGCTGAATCGGCGCCCCTGCTTCGAGTGCCTCTGCCTGGTTTACCACCGGCGGATTACTGGTCCATGCTCCTGGGGTGTTAAAGAGATTTCTAGCGTCATAAACCGGCGGCAGGCGAGATCAGTGCCTCCTCTTCATGACTTCGTTCGACGCACCCTGATCCAGCATAATCCGGTAAGCTTGTGCATCCAAAGAGGCCCGCTCCGCGGCTATCCTGGTATCCTCAGCTGCTAAGTCGGCTTTTGCCTGGGTGATCTGATCTTTCACTTTCGCGATTTCCGCATTGTGTGCATCCTGATCCGCCGGGTTAACCTCCGCCATCAGCGTTGCCAACACATCAAATAAATCAGATAGAACCTGAGCTGGCGGTCGGACAGGGCCTCCTGCCCCAGCCGCCGCCGCCGCTGTTGATCCGGAAATTATCGCTGTTGCGGTCGAAGAGTGGAGCGCTGGTTGCGTGGCGGCCATGAAGATCGCCACCCGGTTTGGCAGATCAAAGGGGTCCGGAATACTGTCGCCATCGGAACAGCCCCCAATCCGGCCATCTTGTAACTGATATAACGACTCGGTCTCTCCAGTCGATGACTCGTCGCCGGAATAAACGACGGTCTAATCACCAGATTCCGATCTATCCTTAGATTCACCTCCATGGATAACTCCCACGAAGGCATGCTTCATGACAGGCTTGACCCGGGCAGATCTCGCACGCTGAGCCGTTTCGACGAGGTCGGTGCAGATGTCCGGCTCAAGGCCCGGTTTGCCGATCTTGCCAATGAAAACGTGTATGCCACCAAAGGGGACCCGGTACCCGTACTCGATTGAGCCGGCCTCGGGGCCCCAGCCTGCATCGTCGATGTAGAGCTTGCCGCGACGACTCTTGGTCATCCGGCCCACAACGTAACCCTTGAGCCCTTCGAAGTTGCCCTCCAAGGACTTGAAACCATCGTGCGATAGCCCCACGGTGGGCGCCAACTGTCGTGGTTTTGTCATGGCAGATGTCCTAGAGAAAGGACTTAGTCGTGGAGCCATCGCTACGGGTTAGCTTAAAGGGGTTAAAGTGGACAAGGGACGCAAGAGAGTTTTATACTAGTTCGGCCCCTTACGATGAAGGTAAAAGCCTACGTCTAGTTGTGATGGAATTGATGGGGTTTCGATTACCAGGGAGCGAATACGCTTTGCCCGAGTCTCGAGTTGTTGTCTGTTGTTCCTGAACCGCCACCGGGTCGTCCCCTTATATACATGGGTTGACACCTGTCGGTTTACAGACTCCGAGGCCAGCTCATAATCGTGTCCGGCTCGGTCTCTGCTACTTCTATCTTACAACACAAGTTTACATCTCAATGCCGGTTTGTGTCTGCCTTAAACCGGCTTTGGGCCCTGGGCCTTCATGAAGCGTCACCGTCTGTCTTCATGGGCTTCAGATACAGATGAACTACTTATGAAGTTAACCCGGCCTCTCTTGGCCGGTTTACGCCCAGTGGTAATATCCCCAACACAATCCCAATGAAGGAAGTCTTCTATCATTTAACCTTATTTTAAAGAGATATGGGTAAGAAACATGTAGAAAATATGATCAGAATGCTATAAAATTTCATGATGAGAGGATACGCACACACTTCTTAGAATGGAGTTGACATTCTTTTGCTGGACTGGAGCAGACTAGTTCTTTGGCCACCGGAATCTGCTTCTTATCAGTGGGAGTTGGGTTTCTCTGTGCTGGAGCAGTATCTATGAAAAATGGAGTTGGTTTATTATCTCCTGGCGTTTGGATCTTTTGCAAAGACCTGGTTTGTAACCCTTCAGATTCTAACATAGCCGTCTTCCCCTTGCATGCCTTATATAGAAGAATGGTGCTTCAATTATAAAACATGCTACAGCAGAGATGGAATAGGTACTGAAGAATAGAAAGGCATGACATATTGACATGTATTCCCTCCATCCGGAAATAAATGGATGGGTCTAGGCGTATTTCAGTTCTAGATACATCCAGTTTTATCCATTTTCGCGACATGTAAACCGGACGGAGGGAGTATGATGTAAGAGCTAGGGATACGACAGGACAACACAGTAAAAAAAACACTAAACACCCACTGCAGAACCAGAGTAATCAAACCCACTGATATGAGATAGTACACTCATGCAGCTCAGGATGCAAAACTACCAGGCAGTTTTCCTTACAAAAATCAACATTGTGGCCTTTAATCATACATTTTGCTACAACTAAATTTATATCAGATAAAGGTTGGATTCACGCCGATTAAGAAAATACATGCTGATGTAAAAATATAGTGATATACAACAGGTACTTACATCTGCATTGGAGTACAAAGAATTCCTGCAAGAATCTTTCCTCACAAACGATACCACTACAGAAATTCTTCTATCTGTTAAGCTTATTTTCTAAAAGAGAGATGGGTAAGAAACATGTAGAAAATATGATCAGCATGCTATAAAATTTCATGATGCAAGGATACGCACACGCTTCTTAGAATGGAGGTGACATATTTTTGCTGGACTGGAGCGGACTAGTTCTTCGGCCACTGGAATCTGCTTATTATCAGTAGGAGTTGGGTTTCTCTGTGCTGGAGCAGTATCTATAAAAACTGGAGTTGGTTTATTATCTCCTGGCATTTGGATCTTTTGCAAAGACCTGGTTTGTAACCCTTCATATTCTAGCATAGTCGTCTTCCCCTTGCATGCCTTGTATAGAAGAATGGTGCTTCAATTATAAAACATGCTACAGCAGAGAGATGGAATAGGTACTGAAGAATAGAAAGGCATGACATATTGACATGTATTCCCTCCATCTGGAAAAAATGGATGGGTCTAGGCGTATTTCAGTTCTAGATACATCCTTTTTTATCCATTTCGGCAACATGTAATGCAGACGGAGGGAATATGGTGTAAGAGCTAGGGATACGACAGGACAACATAGTAAAAAAAAACACTAGTTGAATGTAAAACTGTATGATAGCGGAATACATACAGAAAAAACTAAGGCAACATACACGTGTATGATTGGGAAACTAAGATGGCATTGCAACAGAGCACTAGAACAGCACTTCAATGTAAAAAAACATGGTATGGTAGACATATGAAGTACATACTGATGAATAACAATGCATAAGATATTCAGAAGCATGATGTCCAAATTAAGCAGATGGCATTGCGATAGAGTAGAATGACAGTACTTGAATTTGAAAACATGTTATCATTAATGGAATGGGTACTGAAAAACAGGAAGGCATGACATATTTACATGCATGATCAGCATGCTAAGCACGTGGCATTGCAACAGAGTAGATACACTCCAGGACATTATATGCATGTTGTACCCATATCACGGGCCAAGTTAGACTAAGGACCATGTGGGGTGAAGAGGATTCAAATCTTTCTACAAGTCTTTTGAAGAACTGCCTTTACATGTTCCATCATATTGGGTATCATTGACATCAAGTTTATTAGACTTTACATTGCTCCGTGAGGTTCTTGTGGATATATCAGTGTGTGCAATTATATCTGACATGCATGGAAGACAACTAGTAGTTAGATTTATGTAATGAGTGCCTGTAGGAGACGACATAAATAGTAGGACTGGGGTTAACTAGCAGCAACAGGTCTCAAAAACTAAAGGGAGAACACAGATGAAAGCTACAGAATATGTATCGTTTGTACTCGAGATTAACTAGATGGCACACAAAAGTATTAAAGAACAACATAGGTAATACTAGAAGTGGTATAATACTATAATCACCAGCCTGTGGGATAGCATTGGCTGATGGATGATAACTATGGAACAACGTTACCTAAAGAACAAGTATCTTAGCTGAACTATGGAACAACGTTAACTCCTGAACAAGACCCGTAAGAGATTAGCATGAATATACAGTGAAATGTGATAATGTATTTTCCATGCTTAGATGAATAACAAAGCCATAAATGTTGCACACAAGTAAGATGAGGGTACAACCTATCTGGCCTCCATCCATAGGAGTGAGCATCATGTGCTGAATTGTCGACGGCCCTGCAGTTGTTGTGGCTGTCCATGTCGGGCACGCGCATTCGATGCAGGGAACTGTTGAGTGGGGACTATAGCTCCCTTATGGTGTATGCTTCCCTTGTTGGAGCAGCTGCGGTGAGTCGGAAGACGGTGTGGCTGAAGATGCAGATAACGCATAATGTTAAGAACGACACATCTCTTTGATCTGAAGAAATACACTAAGAGATCAACAACAAGGTACGAGAGTGGTCACACGTCTGTTGACTGAAGACTAAATTGGGGTCACACGATTTTATTTTATTTTGGTACTGTCCGATCTACGCCGGATGGCTTGATGGCCGTCTTGTGCCTCCCGGCTGACACTATTAGGAATCTTCCCCGAAGAGCCAGCGACCAATGGCAGAGCAGCTTGCGTTCGCCGTCCATGGCCCCGGCCAAAACCCTGCTCCTCGCCCCATCGCACTGCCATGGTTGCGCCGCCCCTGGGCCAATCCACAAAGACTCCCCGTCATCCAGATTCGGCGGCGGCAGTACCTTCAACCCACGCAACTCTAAGATAGCCATCTAAGCGCTGCTTCTACAGCGAACTTGCGGCCTCGCACCCTTACGTTAGACACCAGCCAACCGGCAGCCTAGGAGCTCCGCCGCCTCGAGGGGTGCTGCTTCCCATTGGGAATGATTGGCCCAGAATAAAAATTCAGACAACTGATGCCTAAATAAAGTGATTTGAGATGAGGGTGCGACCTATCTGGCGGCATGGTGAAGTAGGCAGGTCCAGCTGCCGAGTCGGTGAGGCCGGCGCAGTTGCGGTGGCCACCGGCGGCAAGGAAACAACGATGTCGTGACGGTCAAAGGCTACGGGGAAGCAGCACCGGGACTCTAGACAGATCCAAAGTTGGAGCCGCTCTGGCGCCGTGAACAGCGGCGGGGGTGAATCGGCTCCGATACGGTTCACGTGGCCGTCGTCGAGGCAGCTCCAGCAGCACGGAGCAAGAGGCACACGGCCTAGTGCACGACAACAAATGGACAGCGTCTCCGGCATTAGGGAGGAGGGCGGCTGTGAAATTGGTGCGGTGGGGGCGCCATGGAGGAGGGGCTGAGGTTTCACGGCTCGGGAGAAGGGAGCTTCCGGGGAGAAGGTGATTTGGCACCCACGAGGTATGAATGGGGGGGGGATTGGGAGGGGAGTGGAACCATGTTTTACGGACGCATTTGTGTGAAATGTGAGGGGGAGTTACAGTTCTACCCCTGCCTTTAGGCTTCTCGGCTTGGGTCTGTGTACTGAGGGTCAGGGATAGTAGAGTAACTTTGCTTCTCCCCAAATAGTGGGCGGGAGCGATTTCTGGCGAGGAGGGCGTGTTTTGAAATATAGTGGGCGCGAGCGATTTCGGGCAAGGAGAGCGTGTTTTGAAATAGTGGGCGCGAGCTATTTCGGGCGAGGAGAGTGTGTTTTGCCGACCATGGTTTATGAATTATTCAGCACATGTCATTTCGACCGAGGAGAAGGCGCGCTTGGATGAAGTTACGAATCTACCCTCGATTTACAACGGGTCAATTAATGCGTCTCCCACATAGGACGGTAATTTTGCGTCTCCCATTTATTTGCTCGGGTGAATTCCACCGAGCAGAGGATGTTTAACGGTTCATTCAAAATTTGGGAGAACGAGCATCCACGTCTACCTTACCAAGTCGATTTGAATCAAATTTTGAAATATTAGCTTGCCACTTCTTTTTTAGATGGAGAGATGATGCTCGGGAGTAATGTGTTTTTACATGCTCGTTGCTAGCGATTTACTTTATGACAAATAGTTGACCCACTCAAAAAAGGGAATCAAACCCAAAATGAAATATCTCGATTCAATATAATAGCTCGTTCACCAGGTCAAAATAGTGAACTAAATCCAAAATTGAACACCTCAATCGAATAGCATGTTGTACAGTATTATAGTACTCCATGAACATGTTGAAAGTCAAATTAATGAACTTGTTTGATATACGCATATATCCGTTCATGTGAGGATTGCAGACAACATGTTCTCCAATTTAAATATTTGAATGCAAGTTTATATCGAAACATGGTTTATATCAGTCTTTGATGCATAAAACGCGACCTCCCCCTCTCCCGGACTCCTGCTCTCTCTCTCTCTCTCGCCAACAATCTTCAATTCTGTCGCACGCATCCAACACACAAACCTTGTTGGTCCCTCTCGCTTTCTCTCCATCTCTCTCTCTCTCTCTCTCTCTCTCTCTCTCTCTCTTTGTGTGTGTGTGCGTGGGGGGGGGTCTTTCTAGTTTGCATGCATATATACTCCATCTATAGGTCTGTCTCGCACACTATGTATGATTCTCTAGTCCAAGCTAGATATCTTGGGTGCACTCATCGTACGCACACAAATTCCTTGGCTCGTTGCCTGTAACTATCTCACGCACCACTCTGTCGTCTCGGAGCTCTTCCCCCTCTCTCTCAAACTCTCCATCTACCTGGGTCACACATACACATGCATATCTCACTCGCACTCGATAGGCCCATCTAAAAATCTATCTCTCTCCCTCGTTCTCTCTCCATCTCACACGCACACACACAATCTCATGCCTAGCTAGCCAAGTATGATGGTATCTCACTCAATTGTAGGCACAAGCAGTCCCCCCTATATGTATATGACTAGCTAATCTTAGTCTCCATCACAAACATGTGCATGGTCTATCTCGATTTCTCTCGGGGCTTTCTATCGCGCACGCACCTCCCTCGATCTCCCACCCATATAGTCCCCTCACGATCTCGAGTGGGTCTCTCTATCACAAACACACCCGCTCGCCCTCCCCACGCGTCCATGTTCTCCATGTGTCCCTCTCGACCTTTGTTCCTTGTTAGCCAGACCTCTATTGGACATGTGCTATAGGGGTGTCTCTATCCGTTGCAAACAATCACACACTAGCTATCTTTGTGTATCTCCTCGCCTCACTTTTCTATCTCGGAGATGCATGCGTGATATGTTCGCCTAAGAAACGAAAAAACACACACTCTCTCTAATTTATCGTTTGTTGTTACTTTCTCTTTCACACACATACTCTTTTTGCACACTTACTCATTCTCCTTCACACGCACTTGATCCCTCTCGACTTAGGCACTCTCCCCAGTCCATAGCATCTTGATTTATTGAAAAGTCAAACATCACAAAGTTTGACCATGTACGTGGAGAAAAACAATTACATCTAGAACGGCAAACATATACCATTAGATTCACCATGAGATGTAGTTTCGTATGATGTATCTTTGGTATTGAAGATATAAATAACATTTGTGTAAACCTATCAAAGTTTCCAAAGTTTGACTTCTAAAAAAATTACATGCACTGCATTATCGAGTGGACGGAATATCTCTTCCCCCCTCTCAGCTATCTGACGCACCACTCAGCCTTATCGGAGCTCCTCAATCTCTCTCAAAGTTTATATCTCCCTGGTTCACACATACACATGTCTCGCTCGCGCTATACATATAGACCCATCCAACACTCTCCGCCCTTGTTCTTTCTCTATGTGACACGCACCCCCCTATTAAGTACCATAATCCCTCACTCCATCATAGGCGCAAGCACTCCCCCCTAAGTATGATTATCTCTCACTAGCCATCAGGAACACACGTATTGTCTCCTTCCATCCATACGTCTATCTCGATATCTCTCGGGGTATCTTCTATCGCGCACACACCTTGTCACTCGATCTCCCACCCATGTAGTCCCATCACGATCTCCAGGGGATCTCTCTATGACAAACATACACTCTCTCCTCCCCATGTTTGCATTTTCTCCGTACGTCTCTCTCGACCTCTCTCCCTTGTTTGTCAGACCCCTCTTGGCCACATGCTAGGGGTCTTGCTCTCTCGGTTGCAAACAACCGCACACTATCTCCTCACCTTGCTTCCGTTGTCGAAGATGCATGTGTGATATGTTTGCATAAGACACACTATCCCCTCTATGTCTCTTTCACACACGCACACACACTTTTTTCACTCACTCTTTCTATTTCACACACTCTCTCTCTCTCTCTAGTTAGGGACTCTCTCACGTCCATAAGCATATGGATGTTTTGAAAAGTCAAACCTCAGAAAAGTTTGACCAGGTATATGTGGAGAAAAACATTTACATCTGGAAAGATCATTAGATTCATCACAACATGTACTTACTTCATACTATCATTTATCTTTGGTATTGTAGATATAAGTAATTTCTTTATAAACTCGGTCAAAGTTTCAAAAGTTTGACTTTTAAAAAAATGTTGGAACTACATTATCGAATGGAGGGAGTAGCTCTCTCTCTCTCTCTCTCTCTCTCTCTCTGCTATCTCTCACGGGCCTCCCCTCTCACACGAACTCTCTATACCGACGGACTATACGCTCACTTTGTCAGCGTATAGCTCCGTATATTGTTTAGTTGACCGGTCAACCAGTCCACATGCTGCCTTGTCAGCTCGTGTTCTGTATCTTCGTGTGCTAGCCCATGTGGCAGTGGGTGAAAATAAGTAAACTAGAGGCCCATCTGACACGCGGTGAAGTAAACAAAGTTGAAACCACTCGGGGTAGCACCCCGCACGCTAGTTAGGGCGCATTGAGGACACACTTCTTCCGCGTGGAGGATGCACTCGCTCACAATTCACCACTGCGCGGCGGCATGCACAGAAGGACGCACTCGCGCACACCCAGCACACAACACACACCAGCACACGTGTACACCGGCATCGCCGCCGGTTGAGATGGACGGCGAGGCAGCCAACAAAGCGGAGGCGGCTCGAGCCAAAACCGCATCCGGCGAGCCTGGACTTCATCAGCAGCCTCCCCGACGACATGCTGCTCATCATCATTGGTCTCCTCCCCACTAAATCTGCCGTGCAGACCGCCCTGCTCTCCCGGCGGTGGCGCCTCCTCTGGCGCCGCGTCCCCCTCAACCTCACCGTCGACAGCTGCCTCTGCGATGGGGATTGCAAACGCATGGCGGCAGTCTCCAAGATCCTTTCATCGCACCCTGGGCTAGCCTGACGCCTTGACATCCGCATGTTCAGTACCAACTGCAAGGTCCAACCCAAGTTCGACGAGTGGTTCTTATCCCCCGCCCTAGATCAGCTCGAGGAGCTCAGCTTTGAAGCTGGACGATGTCGCTCTCTGCCGCCGTCCGCGCTCCGCCTCGCGCCAACGCTGTGCCGCGCCAGCTTCAGCTCCTGCTATCTTCCCCAGATTAATGCCGCGCCCGCCCTTCTTCTCCCTCAACTCAAGCAGCTCGACCTCTTCGACGTTGTCATCTTGAAGAAGGCTATGGAGCACCTGCTCTGCAGCTGTACTGCGCTCGAGTACCTTCATCTTGAGCAGATCCACGGGTTCATTAGCCTCCACATCGCCTCGACGAATCTCCGATGGATTTATTTGTCTTGCTGGCCCCGCAACAAGACATCAATTGGGAAGAGATCACTCTAGCTGTTCCACGTTATGGTCATTGAGAATGTGCCTTTCCTTGAGAGATTGCTTGTATCGGATCTAGAAGGTCCAACAAAAATCAGGGTCATTGACGCGCTGAAATTGACAGCGTTGGTGCACTCGTCTACCAAATTCTCCGAACTCTTTATTGGATCCGTAATCGTTCAGGTACAACACTCATCTTCTTCTCCGTCTTCTTGAAATTCACATTTTTAAATTTCTTCTTGATGTATTTACGACCGTCTTCCAGAAAATGATTCCACAAGCTTGACCCAGTCTATGCGCACAGTGAAGATCTTGGCAATAAAATCTATCGGCCCCAATCTGGATCAAGTTGTTGGATTCCTTACATGCTTTCCGTGCACGGAGAAGCTACTCATCGAGGTGAAACTTCTTTCCTATTAGTAAACAGTAATCACAACGTAGCTCAAATTTTTCGTAATTTTCCCAAATTACGATGACAAGTGTAGTGTTCAAAACTGCATCTACACGCTGCACCTAAAGAAATGTTTTTAGTATTTTTTCTCACGTGATCACCTGCATCGTTTTTTTGTTTTGCTACTATAGTAGCCTAGGCTAGTCATAGTGGAAAGTAACTTAGACTACTCCAGTAACTCTATGGTTACCCTACGAGCAAGTACTACCTCTGTCCTGGTTTACTCTTCCTATTTTGTAGTATCAAAATTTGACCATAGATTTAACTGACAAAATGTTAATGCATGTCACTAAGAACTATATCGTTGGATTCGTATTTGAACATAATTTCAAATGGTGTAATTTTTAGTGACATGCATTGGCATTTTCTTACATAAATATATGGTCAAAATTTTATACTAAATAAGAGGTAGTACAAAAGTGGGCTATAACATCCCTCCACTATGTAGGCCAAAACACGTGCCAAATTCACTTGTGATGCATTTGGCATCGATTGCCCACCATTGCTCACCTGGTGCCCCAATCTAGATCACCTACTTTGCTCCGGTGCTAAATTAACTCACGCAATGAAAAAGCACTTGCGTGGGAGAGAGAGATGACTGAGGCAATAAAAAACACTTGTTTGGGAGAGTGAGAGGCTGGTGTAGTTGGTTTGATTGATTTGTTTATACATGTGGGTCTGTGTGCACAGCGGTGCCAACTCTCTCACATCGCGAGAGCGGTGCCAAAATCTTTTGATTTGACATTGATGCATATTATGTGGCATACTTTTGCGAAATATGGCATCGGCCGCATAGTGGAAGGTAACAAATGCCCAAGCTCTTTACGTACTCCTAGGTAAATGAGAGGAAAGAGAAAGAGAGAGAGAGAGAGTGAAAAAATATCACTAGCCAGCCAACCCTATCGTATGAGTGAATGATATTGGTACCTCTTGATGACACGGCAATCTTATACAGCCAGCTACTGTAATATGTTCTCTTCTTTTGTAGATAAAAAAAGACGCGAAAGTGAAAAATGTGCTGCACTATAACAATCTCATTGAATGCCTTGATCTCCATCTTACAGAAATTGATTTGATCGACTACTGAGGCAGCACATCTGAGATTAAATTGGCCAGGTTCTTTGTTCTGGAGGCAAGTGTGCTCAAGGTAATGAGGTTTGGCGTTCTCTGGCGCAACAATGAATGGCGTGCTGATCACCGCAAGCGTCTAAGCCTAAATGACAAAGTCTCCGCAGAAGTTGAATTTGTTTTTGAAACATCAAGTGGCCAGAGACTCGAAAACTTATTTACCCATTAGTGACTTTTCAGGGTGGTGGATTTTAGTTTGTACGATAATGCTGCATCCAGCTAAAGTAACGAAAGTTCTTACGTAAACTTCCTAGTAATTCCCTCTTCGTAGGTGCAAGATTACTCCTAACATTTGTAATATCAGTTTGAAACTTGTAATATTGCCGTGTCCTATTCCTGCATTTTCAAAATCCTGCGAATCAAATAGGTCCTGAGTTGGTGATGATGTTGTGCCTGCCATCTTTCACCAATAGCCGTCGGATCTAGATCTAACACATACAAACCAAACTTCTCCAGTTTTGCAAAAAGATGCCTGCACTTGTTCCCTATTTACAAACAACTCCTTGTCTCTCACAATCAGCCTTATCTCCTCCCCACCACATCTAGAAGGCCATGGAAAAATCTGGCACGATGGCCGCTGCCGGCGCCGTCCACCCCCAATCTTGGTGTTCCGTGCAATGCACGGGCATCTACGCATGGGAAATTATGTCGAACACGGCTAGTTGTAAGCAGGCTAGGTCTACAGCCATGACGATAGTGACTGCAGACGGTGAGGCTGACTATGGTAGCCGAACACGGCGCCTATACTCAGGTGTCATCTCCGGCGTAGGGTCTTGTCACTTCACTGTGAGGAGCAACACGTAATAATTTGACCAACGTGTAGTACAGTGCTACTACATTGGTAGTACTACTACTACTAGTACTAGCACCACCGTCTGGATTTAGTAGTACTACCACGTCCATCTGGATTTAGTATTTGACTAGTGATGTCTACTACGCAACCTTCTTCTTGTAGACGTTGTTGGGCCTCCAAGCGCAGAGGTTTGTAGGACAGTAGAAAATTTCCCTCAAGTGGATGACCTAAGGTTTATCAATCCGTGGGAGGCGTAGGTTGAACATGGTCTCTCTCAAACAAACCTGCAACCAAATAACAAAGAGTCTCTTGTGTCCCCAACACACCTAATACAATGGTAAATTGTATAGGTGCACTAGTTCGGCGAAGAGATGGTGATACAAGTGCAACATGGATAGTAGATATAGGTTTTTGTAATCTGAAAATATAAAAACAGCAAGGTAACTAATAATAAAAGTGAGCGTAAACGGTATTGCAATGCTAGGAAACAAGGCCTACGGTTCATACTTTCACTAGTGCAAGTTCTCTCAACAATAATAACATAATTGGATCATATAACTATCCCTCAACATGCAACAAAGTGTCACTCCAAAGTCACTAATAGCGGAGAACAAACGAAGAGATTATTGTAGGGTACGAAACCACCTCAAAGTTATCCTTTCTGATCGATCTATTCAAGAGTCCATAGTAAAATAACACGAAGCTATTCTTTCCGTTCGATCTATCATAGAGTTCGTACTAGAATAACACCTTAAGACACAAATCAACCAAAACCCTAATGTCACCTAGATACTCCAATGTCACCTCAAGTATCCGTGGGTATGATTATACGGTATGCATCACACAATCTCAAATTCATCTATTCAACCAACACAAAGAACTTCAAAGAGCGCACCAAAGTTTCTACCAGAGAGTCAAGACAAAAACGTGTGCCAACCCCTATGCATAAGTTCACGAGGTCACGGAACCCGTAAGTTGATCACCAAAACACACATCAAGTAGATCACGCGAATATCCCATTGTCACCACAGATAAGCACATGCAAGACATACATCAAGTGTTCTCAAATCCTTAAAGACTCAATCCGATAAGATAACTTCAAAGGGAAAACTCAATACATTACAAGAGAGTAGAGGGGGAGAAACATCATAAGATCCAACTATAATAGCAAAGCTCGCAATACATCAAGATCGTGCCAAATCAAGAACACGAGAGAGAGAGAGATCAAACACATAGCTACTGGTACATACCCTCAGCACCGAGGGTGAACTACTCCCTACTCGTCATGGAGAGCGCCGGGATGATGAAGATGGCCACTGGTGAGGGACCCCCCCTCCGGCAGGGTGCCGGAGAAGGGTCCCGATTGGTTTTTGGTGGCTACAGAGGCTTGCGGCGGCGGAACTCCCAATCTATTCTGCTCCCCGATGTTTTGAGGGTATATGGATATATATAGGCGAAAGAAGTCGGCCAAGGAGCCACGAGGGGCCCACGAGGGTGGGGGGCGCGCCCAGGGGGGCAGGCGCGCCTCCCTGCCTGGTGGCCACCTCGAAGCTTCCTTGACTTCAACTCCAAGTCTCATGGATCACGTTCGTTCCAAAAATCACGCTCCCGAAGGTTTCATTCCGTTTGGACTCCATGTGATATTCCTTTTATGTGAAACACTGAAACAAGGGAAAAAACAGAAACTGGCACTGGGCTCTGGGTTAATAAGTTAGTCCCAAAAATAATATAAAAGTGTTTAATAAAGCCTATAAACATCCAAAACAGATAATATAATAGCATGGAACAATCAAAAATTATAGATACGTTGGAGACGTATCAACTAGCAATATCTAGTAATGCATGTCACAAAAAATGTACTACTCCCTCTGTAAATAAATACATGGTGTATTGTTTTATTCCTATCGGAGAGATAACTTACTGTCTTTTTGCTACTTAATAGGATTACACGCAATGAACTAACCACTGCATGTGATGTTTGGTAGTCTCAAGTCATTGAAAGCATGCACGGGCACGGAGGGGGACGCAGCTTCATTGACTTACTGCACCTGCCTTTGTGTGTATGACACGTGGGACCAACGGGTGGCTGGACAACCTGTCATACAGCCAAAGGCAGGTGCAGTAGAGGGGCGAGGAGTAGATGGCCAACATGCACGTGAATTCAACTCAGTCTGCACTTCTCATATAAAGGCTCCCACCAGTCCAATCTACGCAATCCTACGCACCTACGCACCCAAGGGCTAGAGTGATCACTCCAATCGCAAGATCAGTTGACTAGAAGCTAGACCCATGGAGGCGATGAGTGCGAGCATTAGCCGGCTGTGCCAAATGGTCCACGACGCCGGCCTGCGGCCCGGCACCAAGGAACGTCTCCAGGTAGTGCTTGAGGCCGCCAGGGTGAGGGGCCGCTTGGACGACAGCTTCGTCTCCTTGTTCGAGGAGGTCCTCGTCGGCTTCCTCGACAAGTTCACTGTCATCAAGAAGCTCGCGGACGACCTTGACGTACGCCTCCATCCCACGCGCCCAGGCTCTGCGATGCCTGCCAACCTCAACGGCCTCTATGGTGACAACCTCTTTGACGCACTGGTGGCCCTGCGACTGCCCGCCGTCGTGCCAGAGAATGTCCACCTCGAGGTCGCGCTCGCCGTGCAGCGCCTGGCGCAGCAAGACACCATCAACATAATCACCCACGTCTACGCGCAAATCGTCCACAAGGACTACTACATGCAAGAGGAGGACGATAGGACGCTGGCCTTCTTGGACCGCAGGGCAACCTTGGACGACATTGTTCAGAAGCACATTGAGCTTGCCGCCAACGTCGCTGCTCCTCACACGTCGGTTGGTGACCCGGTGCACTAGGGTGTGAGGATGTCATTGATGGATCCGTATGTATCTTTATCTTTCCATCAAATCCATGTAGTAGTATATGGTACTACTAGTAATTATCTTACCTTTCGCATCAACTTCATAATTTTCCTACGTACTCCATGCATGAACCGCGCCAGAACCAAACTTGTCATTACTCTCGGGAATATAGTTATTTCTATCTATCGGTCGCGCCATGGAGCAGAACCAAATTTTACAAGTTACAAGTTCAAAAGGAAAAGCCTGCCGTGTTCGTGTTGCACCCCCACACGGTTGGTCCGGCACGCCGCTCAAGGGGGAATGCGTGCTGTGTTGCATTTTCACTTACAAGTGGCACCGCAGTTGAGCAAACCGACTATCGGCAAACCCCCACCCCCCCCACCGCGCGATGGCTGAGAAAACAGGAGGGAGAAGAGATGGCTGTAGCATGGACTCCAAGAAAATTGGTGTCGGACGGGACTCGTGTGGGTGGCGTGTGCCGTACTGCTAGACATGAATGCTAGTTATGGCCCATGCCACCCCACTATATCGAGGTGGTGGTTACATAGAACAAATTTCCTGGAGTCCGTGCTCAGCCCTCCTCTATCTCTCTTCTCAGCCAGCCAGCAGACGCGCGGAGCCCATCGTCTGTTTGCTCATATGCGGTCCCACATGTCAGTGAAAACACAAGAGGACCCACTGAACCTGCACATCTTTCACCTCGACGTGCTGGTGATGAAAAACAAATCCAATAAAGATCTTCGGTGGCCGCTTTTGGAGTTACTCAAGAGTAGTAAGATTCTATTTACAGTTTAACCCAAGATGCACATCACGTGGCTTCAACTACCACTCTATTTTCTTGCATGACACGACCTGGATGCTGGATGTCCCACGTGTCGGCAAAAGGAGGAAGAACTCGACCAAATCTTCGGTTGTGCTCTCGGATTAGACTAGTTGTGCTAACTTAAAATTTTATTGTGTAGAATGGATGCAAGTTTTGGTATTTGGAAGAAGAGTACAACGATATATTGATAGAGCGCAATTTAGTAGATGTTCTAGCGCTTTTAGCTAGCATAGAGGCTAGAGATGAGACTAGTGCACTTGTTGATAGAATAGAGGCTAGACACGTCTACTTCTTTACACTCGAAGAAGAAAGAAGCACACAGGATCGAGCCTCCGCAGATCAACAATGAATGCATTGAGAAGGCACTAATCCAACTTACAGGAGCAGTTATGGAAGTTGGATATCTTCTAAAATATATTCTTGTGGTTCTTGTTTTCTTTGGTCTTGCTTTTCTAGTCAAAATTTTGGTGATGTATTTCCATGTACCAAAAAATCAATGATGAAAAAAAGATATGTGTTTGCAAAGAAAAATGTATGCGACCGGGATGCGTCCGCGCGTTCGGCGCACGACCACCGCATCAGAGAAATGGCCCGGACACGACCCCATTGCCCTACCCAAACGGACAGAATCCGGGCAAAACGGAGGTCCGTTTGGGGTCGTGCGTTGGAGTTGGCCTTACAAGTGGGACCGCAGTTGAGGAAACCGACTATCGGCAAACCCCCACCTCGCCCGCCGCATGATGGCTGAGTTAGAGAAACGACGAGGTTGAAGAGATTGCTGTAGCACGGACTCCAATAAATATGGTGTCAGATGGAAGTCGTGCTGGTGGTGTGTGTCGTACTCCTGGACGTGAATGCTTGTTCTAGCTTATGCCACCCTACTACTCCTACTACTTATACTAGTAGTATCGAGGTTTCGAGGTGCTGGTTACGTACAGCGAACACATTAACATCTGGCCCACCTCACACTGTGGCCAAATTTCCTGGAGTCTGTGCTAGGTTAAAAAGTGTTCTTTGTGAGGATGGGTGGCTGGTCTCAAGTTTGAAACTTGTTGTATTACGTACGTAGACGTAGAGATAGTGCAACATGTGAAGCTAGTACAAATAGTGTACTATTGTTGATTGGCCTCATCTGATAACCTGTTGCAATGCATGTACAATTATGTATTCGGAAAATATATTTTTTGCCTCGTCGCAGCACCCACTCAAAGAAGCGACTCGAAAGCCATTCATAAATTTAGTAAGTTTATCACAGGCATATCATTTTATTACATACAACAGGTCATCAACCCACAACGACAATGAGGATACATTACAAGTACTAAAGTTTTCATCACACAACAAATAACAAGCAATGAAATGAACTTCAACTCAACCAATCCTCGGCGTTGGAAACGCTTGCTTTGAACCACAAGCGATTCTCTGGGAAGAGCCAACTACGGTCAATCTTGAGACCAACGCAGGACTGATCATCCAGGCTGAAGCGGCCTACTATATCACGACCAGGGTAGGGAACCACCGCAATGTCTGATGTATAGATACGGTTGCTTCTCATAAATGGTAGTAAAGTTGTGTCAACAGCAGTTGGGTCGCCTTTCACCATCATTGGATAGTTTTGTCCAAGGAAGAGCGAGTTTGCTCCAAGACTATCAACACTGTACCAGGGAGAAGGTGTTGGCGCTAGCACACTAGTATCCATCCTGAATACCATGCAACGGGTGTTGGAATAGGTCCGGAGAGTGCGACCATGGGAGACAACACCTGCTCCCTCAGTAGTAACATCACGAGAGGGCTGTATACAGACAAGAAGTGGTGTTCCATTGGAATTAGTTGCCAGCCGCCAGTGAGCATATGGGCCCTGCTCGTCCTCATGCTCTTGATCATCACCATCGTCATCTCCCCCTTGGTTTTAAAAAATTTCAAGTATAGGTGGTGGAATGCTCACGGGACCTTGGAAACACAAGAAGAAGGTTAATTAGTAGAGAAGGGAAACTTGCTAACTCGCATGCATGTGGATGAAACAATTATAATTATGGTGGAAGACAAACGTACCGAAACTACGAGGATCCCATGCAAAAACAGTGCCACGAGTGGTGGCAGCAAACACAAGACCCTCGTATTACATTTCAAATGACTACCACATACGGATGTATGTAGACATATTTTAGAGTGTAGATTCACTCAGTTTGCTTCGTATGTAGGCACTTGTTGAAATGCCTAGAAAGACAAGTATTAAGGAACGGAGGGAGTACAAAAGAGAGATGATTCAGACAAGATTAGCTTCAGACAATAATTATGACAGGAACATTGTGTCCCTTCACTAGACATGAAGGGAGGCAAAACTTGATTATAAAGGTTGAAAGTAAAACAGTGATTGATGTAATAAGAAAATGGCCCACCAGTTCATGCACCGCTGGGAGTAAATTAGTTTGATGCAGTAATTTTCACTTCTTTTAGTCAGAGGTTTCTTGTAAAATCTATTTCATTTGTGTATCATTGACCTCACAGCATGTTAAATAACTTACCATCATGTTAAGAAAAATAAAGTAAAATCTAAATACAAAAATTCTACTGGTTTTTTTGAGTATTTCTCTCTGTGACCAGCAGTATTGCCATGTATACACTCTTTTCTTCACATGCAAAAAAAAATGTTCACTCTTTTCTACAGCACACATCACACTACTTTTGAGAGAAGTAAGATGCTTCCATGCATGTAGCACTCCGTGATAAGTAAACTGCACTCCGTGAGAAGTAAACTGCTACTGTAGTACTATAGGCTGCTAGCCTCTACGTACATGCACTTGTCTAGATAATTCCAGCCTGTACATGTAAATACTCGTTGCTGGGATTCTTCATGGCAGTAGACCGCTCTGGTTGCAGGCGAACAACTCGTCAGTGACAAGTCTGGAAGCCCCAGATTGGCAGCGCCTTTCAGCAAGCACAAGCCGAGCATAAGCATAACGAACCAACCAATCTGTGGATACAACCAAAAAATAGATGCCAGAGCAGGCAAGGAGAAAATCGCACGCGCCACAGCATCTGAGCGAACAAAACGCCACCTCGCGCGGAATCCATATGGCATAACCTAAACCCCCAAAAAATACAGCCGAGGGGAATTCAGAAACCCCAGACAGCGCCCCTCGGACCCCTACCAAACCAGATCGGCCGCGCAATCGAAGCCAAGCCGCTGCCACACACAAGCGCGGCACCCGCTAGCCGCTACCGCTACCAGATCAAGCCAAACCGGACCGACGGCGCACAGATCGAGGAGACGGGGGATGGGGGATGGGGGATAGGGGCGTGTCCGTACCTCGACGGTGGGGTTGCCGCGGCTGTCGAAGATCTGGCGGCCTTCACGGACTGGATGGTCGCCGCCATGGCCTGAGCGGGAGCCGGAGCTGGTCTCGCGTCGCGTGGCTTGGGGAGGAAGCCGAGATCGAATCAGATCAGAGCAGATGGAGCGGAGTGGGTGTGCGGAATCCAGGAGCCGAGGCCGTCGAACGTCCATCTCGGCCCTCACAGGAGAGTGAGTGGAAGGGGAGCCGGAGGAGGTGGGGATCCGGCTCATGGAGGAGAGCGAGTGGAAGGGGACGGCGGTTTTGGGCGGAATTGATGGGGGCGGCGGCGCACGGAGGAGGGTCGGCTAGGGTTTGGACGAGGGGTGAGAGGGAGCTGCGCTGATTCGGGAGGGGGATGAGAGGGATGACGGGTAGAGGGGGTGGGGGAAGAGGGCTGCCGTCGGATCCGGGCCTATCCAACGGTGGTCGATGCATGATCCGCGTGAGGTGCTCGTGGACCAATCATAATGCAATAAAGGCCTTGACAACGTTATGACCATATAAGTAGGTCGTAATTGATTAAAAATAAGTTCTTTTGCAGGAGAAAAGCATTTTTCATTTTTGAAGTATAAAAATAGTTTTGTTGTGACGAACCTGCCAACTCTATGTATTAGACCAAATTTTATGTATAATTGACCAAATGATTTTATGTAAAATGTTTTTGATCCACGTTTCGTCAAATTGACGGAAAAACCATTTTCATTTTTCGAGTGCACAAAATGAGTTTTTTAAGGACCTACCATATATTTGTTGTAAAATTGAACCAAATAATTTTTCTAAACAATTAGGCCATATTTAATGCACAATTGACCAAATGGTTGGGTGTCAAAAGTTTTGATCCACCTCTGGGGAAAAAGCCAAATTTTCGCCGATTCAGCAGGAAGCGGGTCAAATTTGAACTGCGGCTACCTCGTAGTTTGCTATTTATTTTTTCCAAAAATCATTTCTAGGTACAAAAGTATCTATTTAAACAGAGAAACACCAAAAAAATTCCAAGATTCAACCACTAGCTAGCAACGGTCAAGCCCGCCGTTTTGACCGCATGTTGAAACGGGCATAAAAAATTCAAAAAAATCAAAAAAATGGAAAACCTTTGCATTGTGTCATTATATGTGACAAAGTTACCAGGAAAAATAATAAACTTGTAATACGGCAATTGTTTTAAAAAAGTGTTCTCAGAAATGAGCTACCATGTGTGAAGATTCATGGCTTTCAACCCAAATGATCAATCTTATGGCCACATTCATGGCATAGTTTGTTCAAATGATCTCATATTATGCATAAGGGTGCATCTTGGAATTCCACACAATGTTGCCTAAGGGAGTTTTCATTTTCTTTGGACGAAAAAATCATTTTCCATTTTTCGAGTGCCCGAAATAAGGTTTTTTGTGAAGGACCTACCAAATAATTGTTGCAAAATTGGACCAAATCAATTTTGTAAAATACTAGGCCATATTTAATGCACAATTGACCAAATAGTTTGGTGTCAAAAGTTTTGATCCACCTCTGGTGAAAAAGACAAATTTCCGCCGATTTAGCACGAAGCCGGTCAAATTTGAACTACGGCTGCCTCATAGTTTGCTATTTATTTTTTCCAAAAATCATTTCTAGGTACAAAAGTATCTATTTAATCAGATAAACACCAAAAAATTCCAAGATTCAACCACTAGCTAGGAACGGTCAAGCCCGCCGTTGTGACCACATGTTGAAACAGGCATAAAAAATTCAAAAAATTCAAAAAATTGGAAAACCTTCGCATTGTGTCATTATATGTGACCAAGTTACCGGGAAAAATAATAAACTTGTAATACGACAATTCTTTTAAAAAAGTGTTCTCAGAAATGAGCTATCATGTGTGAAGATTCATGGCTTTCAACCCAAATGATCAATCTTATGCCCACATTCATGGCATAGTTTGTTCAAATGATCTAATATTGTGCACAAGGGTGCATCTTGGAATTCCAAACAATGTTCCCTAAGGGAGTTTTTATTTTCTTTGGACGAAAAAATCATTTTCCATTTTTCGAGTGCCCCAAATAAGGTTTTTTGGTGAAGGACCTACCAAATAATTATTGCAAAATTGGACCAAATCATTTTTAATACTAGGCCATATTTAATGCAGAATTGACCAAATGGTTTGGTGTCAAAAGTTTTGATCCACCTCTGGTGAAAAAGACAAATTTCCGCCGATTAGTAGGAAGCAGGTCAAATTTGAACTGTGGCTGCCTCATAGTTTGCTATTTATTTTTTCCAAAAATCATTTATAGGTACAAAAGTATCTATTTAATCATAGAAACACCAAAAAAATTCCAAGATTCAACCACTAGCTAGGAACGGTCAAGCCCGCCGTTTTGACCGCATTTTGAAACGGGCATAAAAAAATCAAAACAAATCAAAAATTTGGGAAACCTTCGCATTGTGTCATTATATGTGACCAAGTTTCCTGGAAAAATAATAAACTTGTAATACGACAATTATTTTAAAAAAGTATTCTCAGAAATGAGCTATCATGCGTGAAGATTCATGGCTTTCAAGCCAAATAATCAATCTTATGGCCACATTCATGGCATAGTTTGTTCAAATGATCTCATATTGTGCACAAGGGTGCATTTTGGAATTCCAAACAATGTTGCCTAAGGGAGTTTTCATTTTCTTTGCACGGAAAATTCATTTTCCATTTCCCGAGTGCCCGAAATGAGTTTTTTTTTGTGAATGACCTACCATATATTTGATGCAAAATTGGACCAAATCAATTTTCTAAAATACTAGGCCATATTTAATGCACAATTGACAAAATGGTTGGGTGTCAAAAGCTTTGATCCATCTCTGGTGAAAAAGCCAAATTTCAGCCGATTCAGTAGGAAGCGGGTCAAATTTGAACTGCAGCTGCCTTATAGTTTGCTCTTTATTTTTTACAAAAATCATTTCTAGGTACATAAGTATCTATTTAAGCATAAATACATGGTTTGGTGGTGATACGTTGAGGTTTGGACGGTGGCCCAGGGCCCCAACTCCAAAACGCGTAGACTCGCATGACCGCCGCATGGTCACCGCGTGACCGTGGCGTTGCCATGCGTTCTGGGAAGCCTAGGCATGTCTAGTAGGTTCGGCACTCCCCAGGTAGATGCTTGGAAGAAAATAACAATAGAAGAATCTCACGAGGAGTCCGAACAATGTTCAAACATGAATTAGCACCCAAGTGTTTGATTAGTGGTACGGGAAATGCACATGGCCAATGGGCCTGAGTTTTGGCTGAGGATGATCATATACTAAGGACACTATCTTGGAAAATTTGCAGCTCAAATGGAGGAGCCTAGGTGTCACTCGCTTTGCAACGTACCACACTGGACAGAAATATGAATGTTGAAGCCACACTCACATGTATTGTTAGATGGGGCTCAAATTTTGTGGAGAGCAATGATTTGGGAATATAGAAGATGTGGCAAAAATTCAGCTCATTAGGATATGCCTAGCTAGTACTTCCTTCACAATAGTTCGAGTTGAACAAAAACTTTGGAAATTTGCCGAGGTAGATTTTCCAGGCAAATGGAGTTGAATATTGTCATGAGGCAATGATTTGGATAGTAAAGAATGCCCAATTTTTTTGGGAATTTTGGGAATGACAGAAATATAGGTTGCTTCACAACCTAGGGCAAAAATTGACACATGGACATGACACATAGGCAAAACTGATGAGGTGGCGCCTAGTCATAGAAATCCACCACAACTTACAAGGATATGACCATCTATATTGGTCATGACCAACTAGAAATAAGGCAGCAGATCAATGCTGTCTGCTTTGTGACCATTTCGTGTAAGGAAATTACGACCTTTCTGACCAAAATGGTCGATATAGTTTAGCGTTTGGAGCCCCCCGAACAGCTTTTGACCAATTGGTCTCAAATGGTCTTAGATCTATGACCAATTCTTCGAGGGTCACTGCGAGAAGGTCACTAGTTGACATATTTCTTGTAGTGGATGTCCATCCAACGGCCTTAGTGCTTCTTCAACCTCTGGTCTTCTTGCTCCAGCCGCCCAAAGCAGCGCCGGTCGTGCCGCATGCTCCTGCATCCTGTGGCCGGCTGTGCTGCCGCGGAGGCCTCACCGCCCCTACTATTCCCACCGCTGGCCAGGCCCTGCGGCGACGGCAGCCTCACACCGCAGCCGAACCAGTGAACCCTCGTACTCCTCTCCGCGCGGGCTTCCACTGCCGCGTCTTCCCCGGCTCCGCGTCGTCCCCTTCCTAGGCCTCGCCGTCGTCCATCGCCCTGGTGCTCTCGGCGCGGCGTGGTCAACGTGGTCAAGGAACGACTTCCATTGGAAGAGTACTGTACGTGAAGAGGCTGACAGCTAGGTCCACGACCGCAGCAAGGAAGTGCCTCCTTATTAGGCGCAAAATAATTATTCCTCCACCTGACAGCGGGGACCCACCGGACGGGCCACCGTATTTCACGAAAAAACGTTTCCCCCTGACTGCTGGGACCCACCAGCTACATCTTCGCACGCAAGGAAGTGCGTCCGGGCAACAAAAAACGATTCGCACCCCTGACTGCTGGGACCCACCAGCTACATCTTCGCACGCAAGGAAGTGCCTGACAGTCGGGACCCACCTGGTCGAAGCGTACGTAGCGTTGTCATTCTGGTCGCGAACGTGTACGTACATAATGGTCGATGTAGAGGCGCGTACGTGTCGTAGTAGAGGCGCGCACGTAGCATGTACACATATGTACAGCGGCCAGTGTGCAAGAAAGAAAATACGGCCACGTACGTACGTATGGGCAGGGTCTCGAACGCCTACTCGCGCATACGTATGGCCAGGGCTCGTGTACATGGCTCTGTCGGAACAGAGAAACTGCGTCGTTGTAGTGTTCATGGGGAGCCAACCGGCTGGGTCGGAACGAAATGCGTCGTCGTGTTCATCGGGAGGGATTGGACGGAACAGCCAATGGAAACGAGGCCTGGCGTACCGCAGAATGGAGGAAACGGCCTTGTGTTCAACCGGCCACGGTCGAAACGGGATCCTGTTCATCGGGAGGGGTCTGGCGTAACGCAAAACGGAGGAAACGGACCTCCTACGGTCGAAACGGGGGTCCTGTTGATCGGGAGGGGTGTGGCGTACCGCAAAATGGAGGAAACGGACTTGTGTTGGAGCGCTACGGTCGAAACGGGGGTCCTCTTCATCGGGAGGGGTGTGGCGTACCGCAAAACGGGACTCCACGGGATACTGTTCATCTCCACCGTCGAGCCCCTCTAGCCTCCACGGGCTACTGTTCATCCACCGTCGACCTCCTCCGGCCTCCACCTGCGACTGTTCATCCACGGGTTCTTGTTCATCTAGCCTCCACCACGCGCTACTCCACCGGCTACTGTTCAACCAGCCCTCTCCACGGGCTCCTGTTCAACCACCCCTCCACGGGCTACTGTTCATCCAGCCCTCCACCGTCTACTGTTCATCCAGCCCTCCACGGGGTGGTCCTGTTCATCCGGCCCTCCACGGGGTCCTGTTCATCCAGCCCCAACCGGCTCGATTGATCGGGGTCCTGTTCATCCAGAGGCAACACCACGGGGTCCTCTTCATCCACCCCCACTGGGAACTGTTCATCCAAACCCCCCTAGCAACGCTCACTGTTCATCTAGAGGCAGCATCGATTAGCTTCAGTTACCAGCAGTAGCGAAGGAATCGCTCGATCGGGTTCAGTTAACAGCCATCGATCGATCGCTCGGGTTCAGTAACGTGTAGCCTGCAGTGCAATCGCTCGGGTTCAGTTAGAGCCCAACGCCTCACTCGGGTTCAGTTAGAGCCCAACACCTGCACCCACGCGTGTGCGTGTATAAGAGAAACGCGCATCGCTCGGCCCCGACCACCCACCATAACCGGGAACACCCCGATATTTTCCTCGCCCTCGCTTCTACCATGGTTTTTCTGTCATGGACGGCCCAAAGAATGTCATGCAGCTGCGTTTCCGGCCCGCCCAGGACGAAAAGCCCATTTTCTGTCATGATTTTTTGTCATAGAAGTAGGACCCCACCACATCTATGATGATGCCGTGTTTTGTCACAATTATCGTCATAGAAGTGTCATAAGTATGACAGGAAAAAATTTCGTTCGACCCAAAATGTCACGGATGTGTCTTTTTTTGTAGTGATAGTGATGTTCACCATTGAAAACTACTCCATCTCACGTGATGATCGGACATGGTTTAGTTGATATGGATCACGTAATCACTTATATGATTAGAGGGACGTCTAAGTGGGAGTTCTTAAGTAATATGATTAATTGAAATTTAATTTATCATGAACTTAGTCCTGATAGTATTTGCATAACTATGTTGTAGATCAATAGCTCGCGATGTAGCTCCCCATTTATTTTTGATATGTTCCTAGAGAAAAAACTATGTTGAAAGATGATAGTAGCAATGATGCGGACTAGGTCCGTGATCTGAGGATTATACTCATTGCTGCATAGAAGAATTATGTCCTTGATGCACCGCTAGGTGAAGGACCTATTGCAGGAGCAGATGCACATGCTATGAACGTTTGGCAAGCTCGGTATGATAACTACTCGATAGTTTAGTGCGCCATTGTAACACCCTGAGAATCATGCTACAGTAACCCCCTGTGATTAAGCTAATCATGTTGCTAAATAGGGCTTGATCACATTTGAACCACACCCCTGTCAAACTCCTAGTTCAAACTTCAAATATAATTAAAGTGAAAAATAAAAGTTTTCAAAAACTCAAACAAAAATGTTCTGTGGGTGCTAAATAATACACTGGCAATTATGGTGGAGAAAACTCCTTTTTATAAAATGCCTAAATACTTTAAATGAAATAAAACAGAAAAGGAAATAAACAAATAAAAAGAAAACAGAAAACAGAAACAGTCAGAGAAAAGAAAAAAAAGGGGAGCAGGCCTTCCCCCCCCACTCGACCCGTGGCCGATCTGCACCGACCCCCCCCCGGCCCAAACTGGGCCGCACCCCCGCGCCCCCGGCCCAGCCCACCTCCTCCCTCGCCCCTTCCCTGTTCCCCCGACCCGGTGGGAACAGGGGCGCGCTGCCGT